>NW_027478990.1:0-118012 GCF_051014685.1 Ptiloglossa arizonensis
GTATAACGTATAACGTATAACGTATAACGTATAACGTATAACGTATAACGTATAACGTATAACGTGTAACGTATAACGTATAACGTATAACGTATAACGTATAACGTATAACGCGTAACGAAGAACGTATAACGAATAACGTAAAACGTATAACGTATTACATATTACGTATAACGTATTACATATTACGTATAACGTATAACGTGTATCGTATAACCTATGACGTATGACGTATAACGTATAACGTATAACGTGTATCGTATAACCTATGACGTATAACGTATAACGTATAACGTGTATCGTATAACCTATGACGTATAACGTATAACGTGTAACGTATAACGTATAACGTATAACGTATAACGTATAACGTATAACGTATAACGTATAACGTATAACGTATAACGTATAACGTATAACGTATAACGTATAACGTATAACGTATAACGTATAACGTATAACGTATAACGTATAACGTATAACGTATAACGTATAACGTATAACGTATAACGTATAACGTATAACGTATAACGTATAACGTATAACGTATAACGTATAACGTATAACGTATAACATATAACGTATAACGTATAACGTATAACGTATAACGTATAACGTATAACGTATAACGTATAACGTATAACGTATAACGTATAACGTATAACGTATAACGCGTAACGAAGAACGTATAACGAATAACGTAAAACGTATAACGCATTACATATTACGTATAACGTATAACGTGTATCGTATAACCTATGACGTATGACGTATAACGTATAACGTATAACGTGTATCGTATAACCTATGACGTATAACGTATAACGTATAACGTGTATCGTATAACCTATGACGTATAACGTATAACGTGTAACGTATAACGTATAACGTATAACGTATAACGTATAACGTATAACGTATAACGTATAACGTATAACGTATAACGTATAACGTATAACGTATAACGTATAACGTATAACGTATAACGTATAACGTATAACGTATAACGTATAACGTATAACGTATAACGTATAACGTATAACGTATAACGTATAACGTATAACGTATAACGTATAACGTATAACGTATAACGAATAACGTATAACGTTTAACGTATAACGTACAACGTATAACGTATAACGTATAACGTATAACGTATAAAGTATAACGTATAACGTACAACGTATAACGTATAACGTATAACGTATAACGTATAACGTATAACGTATAACGTATAACGTATAACGTATAACGTATAACGTATAACGTATAACGCGTAACAAAGAACGTATAACGAATAACGTAAAACGTATAACGTATTACATATTACGTATAACGTATAACGTTTATCGTATAACCTATGACGTATAACGTATAACGTATAACGTATAACCTATAACGTGTATCGTATAACCTATAACGTATAACGTACAACGTATAACGAATAACGTATAACGTATAACGTATAACGTATAACGTATAACGTATAACGTATAACGTATAACGTATAACGTATAACGTATAACGTATAACGTATAACGTATAACGTATAACGTATAACGTATAACGTATAACGTATAACGTATAACGTATAACGTGTAACGTATAACGTATAACGTATAACGTATAACGTATAACGTATAACGCGTAACGAAGAACGTATAACGAATAACGTAAAACGTATAACGTATTACATATTACGTATAACGTATAACGTGTATCGTATAACCTATGACGTATGACGTATAACGTATAACGTATAACGTGTATCGTATAACGAAGAACGTATAACGAATATACGTATAAGGTGTAACGAAGAACGTATAACGAATATACGTAAAACGTATAAAGTATTACATATTACGTAGAACGTATAACGTGTAACGAAGAACGTATAACGATTAACGTAAAACGTATGACGTATTACATATTACGTATAACGTATAACGTACAACGCATAACGTATAACGTATAATGTATAACGTATAACGTATAACGTATAACGTATAACGTATAACGTGTAACGAAGAACGTATAACGATTAACGTAAAACGTATGACGTATTACATATTACGTATAACGTATAACGTATAACGTATAACGTATAACGTATAACGAATAACGTAAAAAGTATGACGTATTACATATTACGTATATCGTATAACGTATAACGTATAACGTATAACGTACAACGTATAACGTATAACGTATAACGTATAACGTATAACGTATAACGTATAACGTATAACGTATAACGTATAACGTATAACGTATAACGTATAACGAATAACGTAAAAAGTATGACGTATTACATATTACGTATATCGTATAACGTATAACGTATAACGTATAACGTATAACGTATAACGTATAACGTATAACATATAACGTATAACGTATAACGTATAACGTATAACGTATAACGTATAACGTATAACGTATAACGTATAACGTATAACGTATAACGTATAACGTATAACGTATAACGTATAAAGTATAACGTATAACGTATACCGTAACACGTACAACGTATAACTTATAACGTATAACGAATAACGTATAACGTGTATCGTATAACCTATGACGTATAACGTATAACGTATAACGTATAACGTATAACGTATAACGTATAACGTATAACGTATAACGTATAGCGTACAACGTATAACGTATAACGTATAACGTATAACGTATAACGTATAACGTATAACGTATAAGGTATAACGCACAACGTATAACGTATATCGTATAACGTATAACGTATAACCTATAACGTATAACGTATAACGTATAACGTATAACGTATAACGTATAACGTATAACGTATATCGTATATCGTATAAGGTATAAGGTATAACGTATAACGTATAACGTATAACGTATAACGTATAACGCGTAACGAAGAACGTATAACGAATAACGTAAAACGTATAACGTATTACATATTACGTATAACGTATAACGTGTATCGTATAACCTATGACGTATAACGTATAACGTATAACGTATAACGTATAACGTATAACGTATAACGTATAGCGTACAACGTATAACGTATAACGTATAACGTATAACGTGTAACGTATAACGTGTAACGTATAACGTATAACGTATAACGTGTAACGTATAACGTATAACGTATAACGTATAACGTATAACGTATAACGTATAACGTATAACGTATAACGTATAACGTATAACGTATAACGTATAACGTATAACGTATAACGTATAACGTATAACGAATAACGTAAAACGTATGACGTATAACATATTACGTATATCATATAACGTATAACGTATGACGTATAACGTATAACGTATAACGTATAACGTATAACGTATAACGTATAACGTATAACGTATAACGTATAACGTATAACGTATAACGTATAAAGTATAACGTATAACGTACAACGTATAACGTATAACGTATAACGAATAACGTATAACGTATAACGTATAACGCGTAACGAAGAACGTATAACGAATAACGTAAAACGTATAACGTATTACATATTACGTATAACGTATAACGTGTATCGTATAACCTATGACGTATGACGTATAACGTATAACGTATAACGTGTATCGTATAACCTATGACGTATAACGTATAACGTATAACGTATAACGTGTATCGCATAACCTATGACGTATAACGTATAACGTATAACGTATAACGCGTAACGAAGAACGTATAACGAATAACGTAAAAGGTATAACGTATTACATATTACGTATAACGTATAACGTATAACGTATAGCGTACAGCGTACATCGTATAACGTATAACGTATAACGTATAACGTGTAACGTATAACGTATAACGTATAACGTATTACGAATAACGTAAAAAGTATGACGTATTACATATTACGTATATCGTATAACGTATAACGTATAACGTATAACGTATAACGTATAACGTATATCGTATATCGTATAAGGTATAAGGTATAACGTATAACGTATAACGTATAACGTATAACGTATAACGTATAACGTATAACGTATAACGTATAACGTATAACGAATAACGTAAAACGTATGACGTATAACATATTACGTATAACGCACAACGTATAACGTATATCGTATAACGTATAACGCACAACGTATAACGTATATCGTATAACGTATAACGTATAACCTATAACGTATAACGTATAACGTCTAACGTATAACGTATAACGTATAACGTATATCGTATATCGTATAAGGTATAAGGTATAACGTATAACGTATAACGTATAACGTATAACGCGTAACGAAGAACGTATTACGAATAACGTAAAACGTATAACGTATTACATATTACGTATAACGTATAACGTGTATCGTATAACCTATGACGTATGACGTATAACGTATAACGTATAACGTGTATCGTATAACCTATGACGTATAACGTATAACGTATAACGTATAACGTGTATCGTATAACCTATGACGTATAACGTATAACGTATAACGTATAACGCGTAACGAAGAACGTATAACGAATAACGTAAAAGGTATAACGTATTACATATTACGTATAACGTATAACGTGTATCGTATAACCTATGACGTATAACGTATAACGTATAACGTATAACGTATAACGTATAACGTATAACGTATAACGTATAGCGTACAACGTATAACGTATAACGTATAACGTATAGCGTGTAACGTATAACGTATAACGTATAACGTATAACGTATAACGTATAACGTATAACGTATAACGTATAACGTATAACGTATAACGTATAACGTATAACGTATAACGTATAACGTATATCGTATAACGTATAACGTATAACGTATAACGTATAACGAATAACGTAAAACGTATGACGTATAACATATTACGTATATCGTATAACGTATAACGTATAACGTATAACGTATAACGTATAACGTATAACGTATAACGTATAACGTATAACGTATAACGTATAACGTATAACGTATAACGTATAACGTATAACGTATAACGTATAACGTATAACGTATAACGTATAACGTATAACGTATAACGTATAACGTATAACGTATAACGTATAAAGTATAACGTATAACGTACAACGTATAACGTATAACGTATAACGTATAACGTATAACGTATAACGTATAACGTATAACGTATAACGTATAACGTATAACGTATAACGTATAACGTATAACGTATAACGTATAACGTATAACGTATAACGTATAACGCGTAACAAAGAACGTATAACGAATAACGTAAAACGTATAACGTATTACATATTACGTATAACGTATAACGTGTAACGTATAACGTATAACGTATAACGTATAACGTATAACGTATAACGTATAACGTATAACGTATAACGTACAACGTATAACGTATAACGTATAACGTATAACGTATGACGTATAGCGTATAACGTATAACGTATAACGTATAACGTATAACGTATAACGTATAACGTATAACGTAAAACGTATAACGTATAACCTATGACGTATAACGTATAACGTATAACGTATAACGTATAACGTATAACGTATAACGTATAACGTATAGCGTACAACGTATAACGTATAACGTATAACGTATAACGTAATACGTATAACGTATAACGTATAACGTATAAGGTATAACGCACAACGTATAACGTATATCGTATAACGTATAACGTATAACCTATAACGTATAACGTATAACGTATAACGTATAACGTATAACGTATAACGTATAACGTATAACGTATATCGTATATCGTATAAGGTATAAGGTATAACGTATAACGCATAACGTATAACGTATAACGCGTAACGAAGAACGTATAACGAATAACGTAAAACGTATAACGTATTACATATTACGTATAACGTATGACGTGTATCGTATAACCTATGACGTATGACGTATAACGTATAACGTATAACGTGTATCGTATATCCTATGACGTATAACGTATAACGTATAACGTATAACGTATAACGTGTAACGAATAACGTAAAAAGTATGACGTATTACATATTACGTATATCGTATAACGTATAACGTATAACGTACAACGTACAACGTATAACGTATAACGTATAACGTATAACGTATAACGTATAACGTATAACGTATAAGGTATAACGCACAACGTATAACGTATATCGTATAACGTATAACGTATAACCTATAACGTATAACGTATAACGTATAACGTATAACGTATTACATATTACGTATAACGTATAACGTGTATCGTATAACCTATGACGTATAACGTATAACGTATAGCGTACAACGTATAACGTATAACGTATAACGTATAACGTGTAACGTGTAACGTATAACGTATAACGTATAACGTATAACGTATAACGTATAACGTATAACGTATAACGTATAACGTATAACGAATAACGTAAAAAGTATGACGTATTACATATTACGTATATCGTATAACGTATAACGTATAACGTATAACGTATAACGTATAACGTATAACGTATAACGTATAACGTATAACATATAACGTATAACGTATAACGTATAACGTATAACGTATAACGTATAACGTATAACGTATAACGTATAACGTATAACGTATAACGTATAACGTATAACGTATAACGTATAAAGTATAACGTATAACGTATACCGTAACACGTACAACGTATAACTTATAACGTATAACGAATAACGTATAACGTGTATCGTATAACCTATGACGTATAACGTATAACGTATAACGTATAACGTATAACGTATAACGTATAACGTATAACGTATAACGTATAGCGTACAACGTATAACGTATAACGTATAACGTATAACGTATAACGTATAACGTATAACGTATAAGGTATAACGCACAACGTATAACGTATATCGTATAACGTATAACGTATAACCTATAACGTATAACGTATAACGTATAACGTATAACGTATAACGTATAACGTATATCGTATATCGTATAAGGTATAAGGTATAACGTATAACGTATATCGTATAACGTATAACGCGTAACGAAGAACGTATAACGAATAACGTAAAACGTATAACGTATTACATATTACGTATAACGTATAACGTGTATCGTATAACCTATGACGTATAACGTATAACGTATAACGTGTATCGTATAACCTATGACGTATAACGTATAATGTATAACGTATAACGTGTATCGTATAACCTATGACGTATAACGTATAACGTATAACGTATAACGCGTAACGAAGAACGTATAACGAATAACGTAAAAGGTATGACGTATAACGTGTAACGTGTAACGTATAACGTATAACGTACAACGTATAACGTATAACGTATAACGTATAACGTATAACGTATAACGTATAACGTATAACGTATAACGTATAACGTATAACGTATAACGTATAACGTATAACGTATAACGTATAACGTATAACGTATAACGTATAACGTATAACGTATAACGAATAACGTAAAAAGTATGACGTATTACATATTACGTATATCGTATAACGTATAACGTATAACGTATAACGTATAACGTGTAACGTATAACGTATAACGTATAACATATAACGTATAACGTATAACGTATAACGTATAACGTATAACGTATAACGTATAACGTATAACGTATAACGTATAACGTATAACGTATAACGTATAACGTATAACGTATAACGTATAACGTATAAAGTATAACGTATAACGTATACCGTAACACGTACAACGTATAACTTATAACGTATAACGAATAACGTATAACGTGTATCGTATAACCTATGACGTATAACGTATAACGTATAACGTATAACGTATAACGTATAACGTATAACGTATAACGTATAACGTATAGCGTACAACGTATAACGTATAACGTATAACGTATAACGTATAACGTATAACGTATAACGTATAAGGTATAACGCACAACGTATAACGTATATCGTATAACGTATAACGTATAACCTATAACGTATAACGTATAACGTATAACGTATAACGTATAACGTATAACGTATATCGTATATCGTATAAGGTATAAGGTATAACGTATAACGTATAACGTATAACGTATAACGCGTAACGAAGAACGTATAACGAATAACGTAAAACGTATAACGTATTACATATTACGTATAACGTATAACGTGTATCGTATAACCTATGACGTATAACGTATAACGTATAACGTGTATCGTATAACCTATGACGTATAACGTATAACGTATAACGTATAACGTGTATCGTATAACCTATGACGTATAACGTATAACGTATAACGTATAACGCGTAACGAAGAACGTATAACGAATAACGTAAAAGGTATGACGTATAACGTATAACGTATAACGTATAACGCGTAACGAAGAACGTATAACGAATAACGTAAAACGTATAACGTATTACATATTACGTATAACGTATAACGTGTATCGTATAACCTATGACGTATAACGTATAACGTATAACGTATAACGTGTAACGTATAACGTATAACGTATAGCGTACAACGTATAACGTATAACGTATAACGTATAACGTGTAACGTATAACGTGTAACGTATAACGTATAACGTATAACGTATAACGTATAACGTATAACGTATAACGTATAACGTATAACGTATAACGTATAACGTATAACGTATAACGTATAACGTATAACGTATAACGTATAACGTATAACGTATAACGTATAACGTATAACGAATAACGTAAAACGTATGACGTATAACATATTACGTATATCATATAACGTATAACGTATAACGTATAACGTATAACGTATAACGTATAACGTATAACGTATAACGTATAACGTATAACGTATAACGTATAACGTATAACGTATAACGTATAACGTATAAAGTATAACGTATAACGTACAACGTATAACGTATAACGTATAACGTATAACGTATAACGTATAACGTATAACGTATAACGTATAACGTATAACGTAAAACGTATAACGTATAACGTATAACGTATAACGTATAACGTATAACGTATAACGTATAACGTATAACGTATAGCGTATAACGTATAACGTATAACGTATAACGTATAATGTATAACGTATAACGTATAACGCGTAACAAAGAACGTATAACGAATAACGTAAAACGTATAACGTATTACATATTACGTATAACGTATAACGTGTAACGTATAACGTATAACGTATAACGTATAACGTATAACGTATAACGTATAACGTATAACGTACAACGTATAACGTATAACGTATAACGTATAACGTATGACGTATAGCGTATAACGTATAACGTATAACGTATAACGTATAACGTATAACGTATAACGTATAACGTAAAACGTATAACGTATAACGTATAACGTAAAACGTATAACTTATAACGTATAACGTATAACGTATAACGTATAACGTATAACGTATAACGTATAACGTATATCGTATATCGTATAAGGTATAAGGTATAACGTATAACGTATAACGTATAACGTATAACGTATAACGTATAACGTATAACGTATAACGTATAACGAATAACGTAAAACGTATGACGTATAACATATTACGTATAACGCACAACGTATAACGTATATCGTATAACGTATAACGTATAACGTATAACCTATAACGTATAACGTATAACGTATAACGTATAACGTATAACGTATAACGTATAACGTATATCGAATATCGTATAAGGTATAACGTATAACGAATAACGTATAACGTATAACGTATAACGCGTAACGAAGAACGTATAACGAATAACGTAAAACTAATAACGTATTACATATTACGTATAACGTATAACGTGTATCGTATAACCTATGACGTATGACGTATAACGTATAACGTATAACGTGTATCGTATAACCTATGACGTATAACGTATAACGTATAACGTATAACGTGTATCGCATAACCTATGACGTATAACGTATAACGTATAACGTATAACGCGTAACGAAGAACGTATAACGAATAACGTAAAAGGTATAACGTATTACATATTACGTATAACGTATAACGTATAACGTATAGCGTACAGCGTACAACGTATAACGTATAACGTATAACGTATAACGTGTAACGTATAACGTATAACGTATAACGTATTACGAATAACGTAAAAAGTATGACGTATTACATATTACGTATATCGTATAACGTATAACGTATAACGTATAACGTATAACGTATAACGTATATCGTATATCGTATAAGGTATAAGGTATAACGTATAACGTATAACGTATAACGTATAACGTATAACGTATAACGTATAACGTATAACGTATAACGTATAACGAATAACGTAAAACGTATGACGTATAACATATTACGTATAACGCACAACGTATAACGTATATCGTATAACGTATAACGTATAACCTATAACGTATAACGTATAACGTATAACGTATAACGTATAACGTATAACGTATAACGTATATCGAATATCGTATAAGGTATAACGTATAACGAATAACGTATAACGTATAACGTATAACGCGTAACGAAGAACGTATAACGAATAACGTAAAACGAATAACGTATTACATATTACGTATAACGTATAACGTATAACGTATAACGTATAACGTATAACGTATAACGTATAACGTATAACGTATAACGTATAACGTATAACGTATAACGTATTACGAATAACGTAAAAAGTATGACGTATTACATATTACGTATATCGTATAACGTATAACGTATAACGTATAACGTATAACGTATAACGTATAACGTATAACGTATAAGGTATAACGCACAACGTATAACGTATATCGTATAACGTATAACGTATAACCTATAACGTATAACGTATAACGTCTAACGTATAACGTATAACGTATAACGTATATCGTATAACCTATAACGTATAACGTATAACGTATAACGTATAACGTATAACGTATAACGTATAACGTATATCGTATATCGTATAAGGTATAAGGTATAACGTATAACGTATAACGTATAACGTATAACGCGTAACGAAGAACGTATAACGAATAACGTAAAACGTATAACGTATTACATATTACGTATAACGTATAACGTGTATCGTATAACCTATGACGTATGACGTATAACGTATAACGTATAACGTGTATCGTATAACCTATGACGTATAACGCGTAACGAAGAACGTATAACGAATAACGTAAAACGTATAACGTATTACATATTACGTATAACGTATAACGTGTATCGTATAACCTATGACGTATGACGTATAACGTATAACGTATAACGTATAACGTATAACGTATAACGTATAACGTATAACGTATAACGTATAACGTATAACGTATAACGTATAACGTATAACGAATAACGTAAAACGTATGACGTATAACATATTACGTATATCGTATAACGTATAACGTATAACGTATAACGTATAACGTATAACGTATAACGTATAACGTATAACGTATAACGTATAACGTATAACGTATAACGTATAACGTATAACGTATAACGTATAACGTATAACGTATAACGTATAACGTATAACGTATAACGTATAAAGTATAACGTATAACGTACAACGTATAACGTATAACGTATAACGTATAACGTATAACGTATAACGTATAACGTATAACGTATAACGTATAACGTATAACGTATAACGTATAACGTATAACGTATAACGTATAACGTATAACGTATAACGCGTAACAAAGAACGTATAACGAATAACGTAAAACGTATAACGTATTACATATTACGTATAACGTATAACGTGTAACGTATAACGTATAACGTATAACGTATAACGTATAACGTATAACGTATAACGTATAACGTATAACGTACAACGTATAACGTATAACGTATAACGTATAACGTATGACGTATAGCGTATAACGTATAACGTATAACGTATAACGTATAACGTATAACGTATAACGTATAACGTAAAACGTATAACGTATAACGTATAACGTAAAACGTATAACGTATAACGTAAAACGTATAACGTATAACGTATAACGTATAACGTATAACGTATAACGTATAACGTATAACGTATAACGTATAACGTATAACGTATAACGTATAACGTATAACGCACAACGTATAACGTATATCGTATAACGTATAACGTATAACCTACAACGTATAACGTATAACGTATAACGTATAACGTATAACGTATAACGTATAACGTATAACGTATATCGAATATCGTATAAGGTATAACGTATAACGTATAACGTATAACGTATAACGTATAACGTATAACGTATAACGTATAGCGTACAACGTATAACGTATAACGTATAACGTATAACGTATAACGTATAACGTATAACGTATAAGGTATAACGCACAACGTATAACGTATATCGTATAACGTATAACGTATAACCTATAACGTATAACGTATAACGTATAACGTATAACGTATAACGTATAACGTATATCGTATATCGTATAAGGTATAAGGTATAACGTATAACGTATAACGTATAACGTATAACGTATAACGTATAACGTATAACGTATAACGTATAACGAATAACGTAAAACGTATGACGTATAACATATTACGTATAACGCACAACGTATAACGTATATCGTATAACGTATAACGTATAACCTATAACGTATAACGTATAACGTATAACGTATAACGTATAACGTATAACGTATAACGTATATCGAATATCGTATAAGGTATAACGTATAACGAATAACGTATAACGTATAACGTATAACGCGTAACGAAGAACGTATAACGAATAACGTAAAACGTATAACGTATTACATATTACGTATAACGTATAACGTGTATCGTATAACCTATGACGTATGACGTATAACGTATAACGTATAACGTGTATCGTATAACCTATGACGTATAACGTATAACGTATAACGTATAACGTGTATCGCATAACCTATGACGTATAACGTATAACGTATAACGTATAACGCGTAACGAAGAACGTATAACGAATAACGTAAAAGGTATAACGTATTACATATTACGTATAACGTATAACGTATAACGTATAGCGTACAGCGTACAACGTATAACGTATAACGTATAACGTATAACGTGTAACGTATAACGTATAACGTATTACGTATTACGAATAACGTAAAAAGTATCACGTATTACATATTACGTATATCGTATAACGTATAACGTATAACGTATAACGTATAACGTATAACGTATAACGTATAACGTATAACGTATACCGTATAACTTATAACGTATAACGTATAACGTAGAACGTATAACGTATAACGTATGACGTATAACGTATAACGTATAACGTATAACGTATAACGTATAACGTATAACGCATAACGTATAACGTATAACGTATAACGTATAACGTATAACGTATAACGCACAACGTATAACGTATAACGTATAACGTATAACGTATACCGTATAATGTATAACGTATAACTTATAACGTATAACGTATAACGTGTATCGTATAACCTATGACGTATAACGTATAACGTATAACGTGTATCGTATAACCTATGACGTATAACGTATAACGTATAACGGACAACGTATAACGTATAACGCACAACGTATAACGTATAACGTATAACGTATAAAGTATACCGTATAACGTACAACGTTTAACTTATAACGTATAACGAATAACGTATAACGTGTATCGTATAACCTATGACGTATAACGTATAACGTATAACGTATAACGTATAACGTATAACGTATAACGTATAACGTATAACGTATAACGTATAACGTATAACGTATAACGTATAAAGTATAACGTATAACGTACAACGTATAACGTATAACGTATAACGTATAACGTATAACGTATAACGTATAACGTATAACGTATAACGTATAACGTATAACGTATAACGTATAACGTATAACGAATAACGTAAAACGTATGACGTATAACGTATAACGTATAACGTATAACGTATAACGTATAACGTATAACGTATAACGTATAACGTATAACGTATAACGTATAACGTATAACGTATAACGTATTACATATTACGTATAACGTATAACGTGTATCGTATAACGTATGACGTATGACGTATAACGTATAACGTATAACGTATAACGTATAACGAATAACGTAAAACGTATGACGTATAACGTATAACGTATAACGTATAACGTATAACGTATAACGTATAACGTATAACGTATAACGTATAACGTATAACGTATAACGTATAACGTATAACGTATAACGTATAACGTATAACGTATAACGTATAACGTATAAAGTATAACGTATAACGTATAACGTATAACGTATGACGTATAGCGTATAACGTATAACGTATAACGTATAACGTATAACGTATAACGTATAACGTATAACGTAAAACGTATAACGTATAACGTATAACGTAAAACGTATAACGTATAACGTAAAACGTATAACGTATAACGTATAACGCACAACGTATAACGTATAACGTATAACGTATAACGTATACCGTATAATGTATAACGTATAACTTATAACGTATAACGTATAACGTGTATCGTATAACCTATGACGTATAACGTATAACGTATAACGTGTATCGTATAACCTATGACGTATAACGTATAACGTATAACGGACAACGTATAACGTATAACGCACAACGTATAACGTATAACGTATAACGTATAAAGTATACCGTATAACGTACAACGTTTAACTTATAACGTATAACGAATAACGTATAACGTGTATCGTATAACCTATGACGTATAACGTATAACGTATAACGTATAACGTATAACGTATAACGTATAACGTATAACGTATAACGTATAACGTATAACGTATAACGTACAACGTATAACGTATAACGTATAACGTATAACGTATGACGTATAGCGTATAACGTATAACGTATAACGTATAACGTATAACGTATAACGTATAACGTATAACGTAAAACGTATAACGTATAACGTATAACGTAAAACGTATAACGTATAACGTAAAACGTATAACGTATAACGTATAACGTATAACGTATAACGTATAACGTATAACGTATAACGTATAACGTATAACGTATAACGTATAACGTATAACGTATAACGCACAACGTATAACGTATATCGTATAACGTATAACGTATAACCTATAACGTATAACGTATAACGTATAACGTATAACGTATAACGTATAACGTATAACGTATAACGTATATCGAATATCGTATAAGGTATAACGTATAACGTATAACGTATAACGTATAACGTATAACGTATAACGTATAGCGTACAACGTATAACGTATAACGTATAACGTATAACGTATAACGTATAACGTATAACGTATAAGGTATAACGCACAACGTATAACGTATATCGTATAACGTATAACGTATAACCTATAACGTATAACGTATAACGTATAACGTATAACGTATAACGTATAACGTATAACGTATAACGTATAACGTATAACGTATAACGTATAACGTATAACGTATAACGTATAACGTATAACGTATAACGTATAACGTATAACGTATAACGAATAACGTAAAACGTATGACGTATAACATATTACGTATAACGCACAACGTATAACGTATATCGTATAACGTATAACGTATAACCTATAACGTATAACGAATAACGTATAACGTATAACGTATAACGTATAACGTATAACGTATATCGAATATCGTATAAGGTATAACGTATAACGAATAACGTATAACGTATAACGTATAACGCGTAACGAAGAACGTATAACGAATAACGTAAAACGTATAACGTATTACATATTACGTATAACGTATAACGTGTATCGTATAACCTATGACGTATGACGTATAACGTATAACGTATAACGTGTATCGTATAACCTATGACGTATAACGTATAACGTATAACGTATAACGTGTATCGCATAACCTATGACGTATAACGTATAACGTATAACGTATAACGCGTAACGAAGAACGTATAACGAATAACGTAAAAGGTATAACGTATTACATATTACGTATAACGTATAACGTATAACGTATAGCGTACAGCGTACAACGTATAACGTATAACGTATAACGTATAACGTGTAACGTATAACGTATAACGTATAACGTATTACGAATAACGTAAAAAGTATCACGTATTACATATTACGTATATCGTATAACGTATAACGTATAACGTATAACGTATAACGTATAACGTATAACGTATAACGTATACCGTATAACTTATAACGTATAACGTATAACGTAGAACGTATAACGTATAACGTATGACGTATAACGTATAACGTATAACGTATAACGTATAACGTATAACGTATAACGCATAACGTATAACGTATAACGTATAACGTATAACGTATAACGTATAACGCACAACGTATAACGTATAACGTATAACGTATAACGTATACCGTATAATGTATAACGTATAACTTATAACGTATAACGTATAACGTGTATCGTATAACCTATGACGTATAACGTATAACGTATAACGTGTATCGTATAACCTATGACGTATAACGTATAACGTATAACGGACAACGTATAACGTATAACGCACAACGTATAACGTATAACGTATAACGTATAAAGTATACCGTATAACGTACAACGTTTAACTTATAACGTATAACGAATAACGTATAACGTGTATCGTATAACCTATGACGTATAACGTATAACGTATAACGTATAACGTATAACGTATAACGTATAACGTATAACGTATAACGTATAGCGTACAACGTATAACGTATAACGTATAACGTATAAAGTATAACGTATAACGTATAACGTATAAGGTATAACGCACAACGTATAACGTATATCGTATAACGTATAACGTATAACCTATAACGTATAACGTATAACATAAAGCGTAAAACGTATAACGTATAACGTATATCGTATATCGTATAAGGTATAAGGTATAACGTATAACGTATAACGTATAACGTATAACGCGTAACGAAGAACGTATAACGAATAACGTAAAACGTATAACGTATTACATATTACGTATAACGTATAACGTGTATCGTATAACCTATGACGTATGACGTATAACGTATACCGTATAACGTGTATCGTATAACCTATGACGTATAACGTATAACGTATAACGTATAACGTGTCGTATAACCTATGACGTATAACGTATAACGTATAACGTATAACGCGTAACGAAGAACGTATAACTTATAACGTAAAAGGTATAACGTATTACATATTACGTATAACGTATAACGTGTATCGTATAACCTATGACGTATAACGTATAACGTATAACGTATAACGTATAACGTATAACGTATAACGTATAACGTATAACGTATAACGTATAACGTATAACGTATAACGTATAACGCGTAACGTATAACGTATAACGTATAACGTATAACGTATAACGTATAACGTATAACGTATAATGTATAACGTATAACGTATAACGTATAACGTATAACGTATAACGTATAACGTATAACGTATAACGTATAACGTATAACGTATAACGTATAACGTATAACGCGTAACAAAGAACGTATAACGAATAACGTAAAACGTATAACGTATTACATATTACGTATAACGTATAACGTGTAACGTATAACGTATAACGTATAACGTATAACGTATAACGTATAGCGTATAACGTATAACGAATAACGTAAAACGTATGACGTATAACATATTACGTATATCATATAACGTATAACGTATAACGTATAACGTATAACGTATAACGTATAACGTATAACGTATAACGTATAACGTATAACGTATAACGTATAACGTATAACGTATAACGTATAACGAATAACGTAAAACGTATGACGTATAACGTATTACGTATATCATATAACGTATAACGTATAACGTATAACGTATAACGTATAACGTATAACGTATAACGTATAACGTATAACGTATAACGTATAACGTATAGCGTACAACGTATAACGTACAACGTATAACGTACAACGTATAACGTACAACGTATAACGTATAACGTGTAACGTATAACGTGTAACGTATAACGTATAACGTATAACGTATAACGTATAACGTATAACGTATAACGTATAACGTATAACGTATAACGTATAACGTATAACGTATAACGTATAACGCGTAACAAAGAACGTATAACGAATAACGTAAAACGTATAACGTATTACATATTACGTATAACGTATAACGTGTAACGTATAACATATAACGTATAACGTATAACGTATAACGTATAGCGTACAACGTATAACGTATAACGTATAACGTATAACGTGTAACGTATAACGTATAACGTATAACGTATAACGTATAACGTATAACGTATAACGTATAACGTATAACGTATAACGTATAACGTATAACGTATAACGTATAACGTATAACGTATAACGTATAACGTATAACGTATAACGAATAACGTAAAACGTATGACGTATAACATATTACGTATATCATATAACGTATAAGGTATAACGTATAACGTATAACGTATAACGTATAACGTATAACGTATAACGTTTAACGTATAACGTATAACGTATAACGTATAACGTATAACGTATAACGTATAACGTATAAAGTATAACGTATAACGTATAACGTATAACGCGTAACAAAGAACGTATAACGAATAACGTAAAACGTATAACGTATTACATATTACGTATAACGTATAACGTGTAACGTATAACGTATAACGTATAACGTATAACGTATAACGTATAACGTATAGCGTATAACGTATAACGAATAACGTAAAACGTATTACGTATATCATATAACGTATAACGTATAACGTATAACGTATAACGTATAACGTATAACGTATAACGTATAACGTTTAACGTATAACGTATAACGTATAACGTATAACGTATAACGTATAACGTATAACGTATAAAGTATAACGTATAACGTATAACGTATAACGCGTAACAAAGAACGTATAACGAATAACGTAAAACGTATAACGTATTACATATTACGTATAACGTATAACGTGTAACGTATAACGTATAACGTATAACGTATAACGTATAACGAATAACGTAAAACGTATGACGTATAACATATTACGTATATCATATAACATATAACGTATAACGTATAACGTATAACGTATAACGTATAACGTATAACGTATAACGTATAACGTATAACGTATAACGTATAACGTATAACGTATAACGTATAACGTATAACGTATAGCGTACAACGTATAACGTATAACGTATAACGTATAACGTGTAACGTATAACGTATAACGTATAACGTATAACGTAAAACGTATAACGTATAACGTATAACGTATAACGTATAACGTATAACGCACAACGTATAACGTATATCGTATAACGTATAACGTATAACCTATAACGTATAACATATTACGTATATCATATAACGTATAACGTATAACGTATAACGTATAACGTATAACGTATAACGTATAACGTATAACGTATAACGTATAACGTATAACGTATAACGTATAACGTATAACGAATAACGTATAACGTATAACGTATAAAGTATAACGTATAACGTATAACGAATAACGTAAAACGTATGACGTATAACATATTACGTATATCATATAACGTATAACGTATAACGTATAACGTATAACGTATAACGTATAACGTATAACGTAGAACGTATAACGTATAACGTATAACGTATAACGTGTAACGTATAACGTATAACGTATAACGTATAACGTATAACGTATAACGTATAACGTATAACGTATAACGTATAACGTACAACGTATAACGTATAACGTATAACGTATAACGTATGACGTATAGCGTATAACGTATAACGTATAACGTATAACGTATAACGTATAGCGTACAACGTATAACGTATAACGTATAACGTATAACGTGTAACGTATAACGTATAACGTATAACGTATAACGTAAAACGTATAACGTATAACGTATAACGTATAACGTATAACGTATAACGTATAACGTATAACGTATAACGTATAACGTATAACGAATAACGTAAAACGTATGACGTATAACATATTACGTATATCATATAACGTATAAGGTATAACGTATAACGTATAACGTATAACGTATAACGTATAACGTATAACGTATAACGTATAAAGTATAACGTATAACGTATAACGTATAACGCGTAACAAAGAACGTATAACGAATAACGTAAAACGTATAACGTATTACATATTACGTATAACGTATAACGTGTAACGTATAACGTATAACGTATAACGTATAACGTATAACGTATAACGTATAGCGTATAACGTATAACGAATAACGTAAAACGTATTACGTATATCATATAACGTATAACGTATAACGTATAACGTATAACGTATAACGTATAACGTATAACGTATAACGTTTAACGTATAACGTATAACGTATAACGTATAACGTATAACGTATAACGTATAACGTATAAAGTATAACGTATAACGTATAACGTATAACGCGTAACAAAGAACGTATAACGAATAACGTAAAACGTATAACGTATTACATATTACGTATAACGTATAACGTGTAACGTATAACGTATAACGTATAACGTATAACGTATAACGAATAACGTAAAACGTATGACGTATAACATATTACGTATATCATATAACATATAACGTATAACGTATAACGTATAACGTATAACGTATAACGTATAACGTATAACGTATAACGTATAACGTATAACGTATAACGTATAACGTATAACGTATAACGTATAACGTATAACGTATAACGTATAACGTATAGCGTACAACGTATAACGTATAACGTATAACGTATAACGTGTAACGTATAACGTATAACGTATAACGTATAACGTAAAACGTATAACGTATAACGTATAACGTATAACGTATAACGTATAACGCACAACGTATAACGTATATCGTATAACGTATAACGTATAACCTATAACGTATAACATATTACGTATATCATATAACGTATAACGTATAACGTATAACGTATAACGTATAACGTATAACGTATAACGTATAACGTATAACGTATAACGTATAACGTATAACGTATAACGTATAACGTATAACGTATAACGAATAACGTAAAACGTATGACGTATAACATATTACGTATATCATATAACGTATAACGTATAACGTATAACGTATAACGTATAACGTATAACGTATAACGTATAACGTATAACGTATAACGTATAACGTATAACGTATAACGTATAACGTATAACGTATAACGTATAGCGTATAACGTATAACGTATAACGTATAGCGTACAACGTATAACGTATAACGTATAACGTATAACGTGTAACGTATAGCGTATAACGTATAGCGTATAACGTATAACGTATAACGTATAACGTATAACGTATAACGTATAACGTATAACGTATAACGTATAACGTATAACGTATAACGAATAACGTATAACGTATAACGTATAACGTATAACGTATAACGTATAACGAATAACGTAAAACGTATGACGTATAACATATTACGTATATCATATAACGTATAACGTATAACGTATAACGTATAACGTATAACGTATAACGTATAACGTATAACGTATAACGTATAACGTATAACGTATAACGTGTAACGTATAACGTATAACGTATAACGTATAACGTATAACGTATAACGTATAACGTATAACGTATAACGTATAACGTACAACGTATAACGTATTACGTATAACGTATAACGTATGACGTATAGCGTATAACGTATAACGTATAACGTATAACGTATAACGTATAACGTATAACGTATAACGTAAAACGTATAACGTATAACGTATAACGTATAACGTATAACGTATAACGTATAACGTATAACGTATAACGAATAACGTAAAACGTATGACGTATAACATATTACGTATATCATATAACGTATAACGTATAACGTATAACGTATAACGTATAACGTATAACGTATAACGTATAACGTATAACGTATAACGTATAACGTATAACGTATAACGTATAACGTATAACGTATAACGTATAACGTATGACGTATAGCGAATAACGTATAACGTATAACGTATAACGTATAACGTATAACGTATAACGTATAACGTATAACGTATAACGTATAACGTATAAAGTATAAAGTATAACGTATAACGTACAACGTATAACGTATAACGTATAACGTATAACGTATAACGTATAACGTATAACGTATAACGTATAACGTATAACGTATAACGTATAACGTATAACGTATAACGTATAACGTATAACGTATAACGTATAACGTATAACGTATAACGTATAACGTATAACGCGTAACAAAGAACGTATAACGAATAACGTAAAACGTATAACGTATTACATATTACGTATAACGTATAACGTGTAACGTATAACATATAACGTATAACGTATAACGTATAACGTATAACGAATAACGTAAAACGTATGACGTATAACATATTACGAATATCATATAACGTATAACGTATAACGTATAACGTATAACGTATAACGTATAACGTATAACGTATAACGTATAACGTATAACGTATAACGTATAACGTATAACGTATAACGTATAACGTATAACGTATAGCGTACAACGTATAACGTATAACGTATAACGTATAACGTGTAACGTATAACGTATAACGTATAACGTATAACGTAAAACGTATAACGTATAACGTATAACGTATAACGTATAACGTATAACGCACAACGTATAACGTATATCGTATAACGTATAACGTATAACCTATAACGTATAACGTATAACGTATAACGTATAACGTATAACGTATAACGTATATCGTATATCGTATAAGGTATAACGTATAACGAATAACGTATAACGTATAACGTATAACGCGTAACGAAGAACGTATAACGAATAACGTAAAACGTATAACGTATTACATATTACGTATAACGTATAACGTGTATCGTATAACCTATGACGTATGACGTATAACGTATAACGTATAACGTGTATCGTATAACCTATGACGTATAACGTATAACGTATAACGTATAACGTGTATCGTATAACCTATGACGAATAACGTATAACGTATAACGTATAACGCGTAACGAAGAACGTATAACGAATAACGTAAAAGGTATAACGTATTACATATTACGTATAGCGTATAACGTATAACGTATAACGTATAACGTATAACGTATAACGTATAACGTATAACGTATAACGTATAACGTATAACGTATAACGTATAACGTATAACGTATAACGTATAACGTATAACGTATAACGTATAACGTATAACGTATAACGTATAACGTATGACGTATAGCGTATAACGTATAACGTATAACGTATAACGTATAACGTATAACGTATAACGTATAACGTATAACGTATAACGTATAACGTATAACGTATAACGTATAACGTACAACGTATAACGTATAACGTATAACGTATAACGTATGACGTATAGCGTATAACGTATAACGTATAACGTATAACGTATAACGTATAACGTATAACGTATAACGTATAACGTAAAACGTATAACGTATAACGTATAACGTATAACGTATAACGTATAACGTATAACGTATAACGAATAACGTAAAACGTATGACGTATAACATATTACGTATATCGTATAACGTATAACGTATAACGTATAACGTATAACGTATAACGTATAACGTATAACGTATAACGTATAACGTATAACGTATAACGTATAACGTATAACGTATAAGGTATAACGTATAACGTATGACGTATAGCGTATAACGTATAACGTATAACGTATAACGTATAACGTATAACGTATAACGTATAACGTATAACGTATAACGTATAAAGTATAACGTATAACGTACAACGTATTACATATTACGTATAACGTATAACGTGTAACGTATAACATATAACGTATAACGTATAACGTATAACGTATAGCGTACAACGTATAACGTATAACGTATAACGTATAACGTGTAACGTATAACGTATAACGTATAACGTATAACGTATAACGTATAACGTATAACGTATAACGTATAACGTATAACGTATAACGTATAACGTATAACGTATAACGTATAACGTATAACGTATAACGTATAACGTATAACGTATAACGAATAACGTAAAACGTATGACGTATAACATATTACGTATATCATATAACGTATAACGTATAACGTATAACGTATAACGTATAACGTATAACGTATAACGTATAACGTTTAACGTATAACGTATAACGTATAACGTATAACGTATAACGTATAACGTATAACGTATAAAGTATAACGTATAACGTATAACGTATAACGCGTAACAAAGAACGTATAACGAATAACGTAAAACGTATAACGTATTACATATTACGTATAACGTATAACGTGTAACGTATAACGTATAACGTATAACGTATAACGTATAACGTATAACGTATAGCGTATAACGTATAACGAATAACGTAAAACGTATTACGTATATCATATAACGTATAACGTATAACGTATAACGTATAACGTATAACGTATAACGTATAACGTATAACGTTTAACGTATAACGTATAACGTATAACGTATAACGTATAACGTATAACGTATAACGTATAAAGTATAACGTATAACGTATAACGTATAACGCGTAACAAAGAACGTATAACGAATAACGTAAAACGTATAACGTATTACATATTACGTATAACGTATAACGTGTAACGTATAACGTATAACGTATAACGTATAACGTATAACGAATAACGTAAAACGTATGACGTATAACATATTACGTATATCATATAACATATAACGTATAACGTATAACGTATAACGTATAACGTATAACGTATAACGTATAACGTATAACGTATAACGTATAACGTATAACGTATAACGTATAACGTATAACGTATAACGTATAACGTATAACGTATAGCGTACAACGTATAACGTATAACGTATAACGTATAACGTGTAACGTATAACGTATAACGTATAACGTATAACGTAAAACGTATAACGTATAACGTATAACGTATAACGTATAACGTATAACGCACAACGTATAACGTATATCGTATAACGTATAACGTATAACCTATAACGTATAACATATTACGTATATCATATAACGTATAACGTATAACGTATAACGTATAACGTATAACGTATAACGTATAACGTATAACGTATAACGTATAACGTATAACGTATAACGTATAACGTATAACGTATAACGAATAACGTAAAACGTATGACGTATAACATATTACGTATATCATATAACGTATAACGTATAACGTATAACGTATAACGTATAACGTATATCGTATATCGTATAAGGTATAACGTATAACGAATAACGTATAACGTATAACGTATAACGCGTAACGAAGAACGTATAACGAATAACGTAAAACGTATAACGTATTACATATTACGTATAACGTATAACGTGTATCGTATAACCTATGACGTATGACGTATAACGTATAACGTATAACGTGTATCGTATAACCTATGACGTATAACGTATAACGTATAACGTATAACGTGTATCGTATAACCTATGACGAATAACGTATAACGTATAACGTATAACGCGTAACGAAGAACGTATAACGAATAACGTAAAAGGTATAACGTATTACATATTACGTATAGCGTATAACGTATAACGTATAACGTATAACGTATAACGTATAACGTATAACGTATAACGTATAACGTATAACGTATAACGTATAACGTATAACGTATAACGTATAACCTATAACGTATAACATATTACGTATATCATATAACGTATAACGTATAACGTATAACGTATAACGTATAACGTATAACGTATAACGTATAACGTATAACGTATAACGTATAACGTATAACGTATAACGTATAACGTATAACGTATAACGAATAACGTAAAACGTATGACGTATAACATATTACGTATATCATATAACGTATAACGTATAACGTATAACGTATAACGTATAACGTATAACGTATAACGTATAACGTATAACGTATAACGTATAACGTATAACGTATAACGTATAACGTATAACGTATAACGTATAACGTATAACGTATAACGTATAACGTATAGCGTACAACGTATAACGTATAACGTATAACGTATAACGTGTAACGTATAGCGTATAACGTATAACGTATAACGTATAACGTATAACGTATAACGTATAACGTATAACGTATAACGTATAACGTATAACGTATAACGTATAACGAATAACGTATAACGTATAACGTATAACGTATAACGTATAACGTATAACGAATAACGTAAAACGTATGACGTATAACATATTACGTATATCATATAACGTATAACGTATAACGTATAACGTATAACGTATAACGTATAACGTATAACGTATAACGTATAACGTATAACGTATAACGTATAACGTGTAACGTATAACGTATAACGTATAACGTATAACGTATAACGTATAACGTATAACGTATAACGTATAGCGTATAACGTACAACGTATAACGTATAACGTATAACGTATAACGTATGACGTATAGCGTATAACGTATAACGTATAACGTATAACGTATAACGTATAACGTATAACGTATAACGTAAAACGTATAACGTATAACGTATAACGTATAACGTATAACGTATAACGTATAACGTATAACGTATAACGAATGACGTAAAACGTATGACGTATAACATATTACGTATATCATATAACGTATAACGTATAACGTATAACGTATAACGTATAACGTATAACGTATAACGTATAACGTATAACGTATAACGTATAACGTATAACGTATAACGTATAACGTATAACGTATAACGTATAACGTATGACGTATAGCGAATAACGTATAACGTATAACGTATAACGTATAACGTATAACGTATAACGTATAACGTATAACGTATAACGTATAAAGTATAACGTATAACGTACAACGTATAACGTATAACGTATAACGTATAACGTATAACGTATAACGTATAACGTATAACGTATAACGTATAACGTATAACGTATAACGTATAACGTATAACGTATAACGTATAACGTATAACGTATAACGTATAACGTATAACGTATAACGTATAACGCGTAACAAAGAACGTATAACGAATAACGTAAAACGTATAACGTATTACATATTACGTATAACGTATAACGTGTAACGTATAACATATAACGTATAACGTATAACGTATAACGTATAACGAATAACGTAAAACGTATGACGTATAACATATTACGTATATCATATAACGTATAACGTATAACGTATAACGTATAACGTATAACGTATAACGTATAACGTATAACGTATAACGTATAACGTATAACGTATAACGTATAACGTATAACGTATAACGTATAACGTATAGCGTACAACGTATAACGTATAACGTATAACGTATAACGTGTAACGTATAACGTATAACGTATAACGTATAACGTAAAACGTATAACGTATAACGTATAACGTATAACGTATAACGTATAACGCACAACGTATAACGTATATCGTATAACGTATAACGTATAACCTATAACGTATAACGTATAACGTATAACGTATAACGTATAACGTATAACGTATATCGTATATCGTATAAGGTATAACGTATAACGAATAACGTATAACGTATAACGTATAACGCGTAACGAAGAACGTATAACGAATAACGTAAAACGTATAACGTATTACATATTACGTATAACGTATAACGTGTATCGTATAACCTATGACGTATGACGTATAACGTATAACGTATAACGTGTATCGTATAACCTATGACGTATAACGTATAACGTATAACGTATAACGTGTATCGTATAACCTATGACGAATAACGTATAACGTATAACGTATAACGCGTAACGAAGAACGTATAACGAATAACGTAAAAGGTATAACGTATTACATATTACGTATAGCGTATAACGTATAACGTATAACGTATAACGTATAACGTATAACGTATAACGTATAACGTATAACGTATAACGTATAACGTATAACGTATAACGTATAACGTATAACGTATAACGTATAACGTATAACGTATAACGTATAACGTATAACGTATGACGTATAGCGTATAACGTATAACGTATAACGTATAACGTATAACGTATAACGTATAACGTATAACGTATAACGTATAACGTATAACGTATAACGTATAACGTATAACGTACAACGTATAACGTATAACGTATAACGTATAACGTATGACGTATAGCGTATAACGTATAACGTATAACGTATAACGTATAACGTATAACGTATAACGTATAACGTAAAACGTATAACGTATAACGTATAACGTATAACGTATAACGTATAACGTATAACGTATAACGAATAACGTAAAACGTATGACGTATAACATATTACGTATATCGTATAACGTATAACGTATAACGTATAACGTATAACGTATAACGTATAACGTATAACGTATAACGTATAACGTATAACGTATAACGTATAACGTATAACGTATAAGGTATAACGTATAACGTATGACGTATAGCGTATAACGTATAACGTATAACGTATAACGTATAACGTATAACGTATAACGTATAACGTATAACGTATAACGTATAAAGTATAACGTATAACGTACAACGTACAACGTATAACGTATAACGTATAACGTATAACGTATAACGTATAACGTATAACGTATAACGTATAACGTATAACGTATAACGTATAACGTATAACGTATAACGTATAACGTATAACGTATAACGTATAACGTATAACGTATAACGCGTAACAAAGAACGTATAACGAATAACGTAAAACGTATAACGTATTACATATTACGTATAACGTATAACGTGTAACGTATAACATATAACGTATAACGTACAACGTATAACGTATAACGTATAACGTATAACGTATAACGTATAACGTATAACGTATAACGTATAACGTATAACGTATAACGTATAACGTATAACGTATAACGTATAACGTATAACGTATAACGTATAACGTATAACGTATAACGTATAACGCGTAACAAAGAACGTATAACGAATAACGTAAAACGTATAACGTATTACATATTACGTATAACGTATAACGTGTAACGTATAACATATAACGTATAACGTATAACGTATAACGTATTACATATTACGTATAACGTATAACGTGTAACGTATAACGTATAACGTATAACGTATAACGTATAACGAATAACGTAAAACGTATGACGTATAACATATTACGTATATCATATAACATATAACGTATAACGTATAACGTATAACGTATAACGTATAACGTATAACGTATAACGTATAACGTATAACGTATAACGTATAACGTATAACGTATAACGTATAACGTATAACGTATAACGTATAACGTATAGCGTACAACGTATAACGTATAACGTATAACGTATAACGTGTAACGTATAACGTATAACGTATAACGTATAACGTAAAACGTATAACGTATAACGTATAACGTATAACGTATAACGTATAACGCACAACGTATAACGTATATCGTATAACGTATAACGTATAACCTATAACGTATAACATATTACGTATATCATATAACGTATAACGTATAACGTATAACGTATAACGTATAACGTATAACGTATAACGTATAACGTATAACGTATAACGTATAACGTATAACGTATAACGTATAACGTATAACGTATAACGAATAACGTAAAACGTATGACGTATAACATATTACGTATATCATATAACGTATAACGTATAACGTATAACGTATAACGTATAACGTATAACGTATAACGTATAACGTATAACGTATAACGTATAACGTATAACGTATAACGTATAACGTATAACGTATAACGTATAGCGTATAACGTATAACGTATAACGTATAGCGTACAACGTATAACGTATAACGTATAACGTATAACGTGTAACGTATAGCGTATAACGTATAGCGTATAACGTATAACGTATAACGTATAACGTATAACGTATAACGTATAACGTATAACGTATAACGTATAACGTATAACGTATAACGAATAACGTATAACGTATAACGTATAACGTATAACGTATAACGTATAACGAATAACGTAAAACGTATGACGTATAACATATTACGTATATCATATAACGTATAACGTATAACGTATAACGTATAACGTATAACGTATAACGTATAACGTATAACGTATAACGTATAACGTATAACGTATAACGTGTAACGTATAACGTATAACGTATAACGTATAACGTATAACGTATAACGTATAACGTATAACGTATAACGTATAACGTACAACGTATAACGTATTACGTATAACGTATAACGTATGACGTATAGCGTATAACGTATAACGTATAACGTATAACGTATAACGTATAACGTATAACGTATAACGTAAAACGTATAACGTATAACGTATAACGTATAACGTATAACGTATAACGTATAACGTATAACGTATAACGAATAACGTAAAACGTATGACGTATAACATATTACGTATATCATATAACGTATAACGTATAACGTATAACGTATAACGTATAACGTATAACGTATAACGTATAACGTATAACGTATAACGTATAACGTATAACGTATAACGTATAACGTATAACGTATAACGTATAACGTATGACGTATAGCGAATAACGTATAACGTATAACGTATAACGTATAACGTATAACGTATAACGTATAACGTATAACGTATAACGTATAACGTATAAAGTATAAAGTATAACGTATAACGTACAACGTATAACGTATAACGTATAACGTATAACGTATAACGTATAACGTATAACGTATAACGTATAACGTATAACGTATAACGTATAACGTATAACGTATAACGTATAACGTATAACGTATAACGTATAACGTATAACGTATAACGTATAACGTATAACGCGTAACAAAGAACGTATAACGAATAACGTAAAACGTATAACGTATTACATATTACGTATAACGTATAACGTGTAACGTATAACATATAACGTATAACGTATAACGTATAACGTATAACGAATAACGTAAAACGTATGACGTATAACATATTACGAATATCATATAACGTATAACGTATAACGTATAACGTATAACGTATAACGTATAACGTATAACGTATAACGTATAACGTATAACGTATAACGTATAACGTATAACGTATAACGTATAACGTATAACGTATAGCGTACAACGTATAACGTATAACGTATAACGTATAACGTGTAACGTATAACGTATAACGTATAACGTATAACGTAAAACGTATAACGTATAACGTATAACGTATAACGTATAACGTATAACGCACAACGTATAACGTATATCGTATAACGTATAACGTATAACCTATAACGTATAACGTATAACGTATAACGTATAACGTATAACGTATAACGTATATCGTATATCGTATAAGGTATAACGTATAACGAATAACGTATAACGTATAACGTATAACGCGTAACGAAGAACGTATAACGAATAACGTAAAACGTATAACGTATTACATATTACGTATAACGTATAACGTGTATCGTATAACCTATGACGTATGACGTATAACGTATAACGTATAACGTGTATCGTATAACCTATGACGTATAACGTATAACGTATAACGTATAACGTGTATCGTATAACCTATGACGAATAACGTATAACGTATAACGTATAACGCGTAACGAAGAACGTATAACGAATAACGTAAAAGGTATAACGTATTACATATTACGTATAGCGTATAACGTATAACGTATAACGTATAACGTATAACGTATAACGTATAACGTATAACGTATAACGTATAACGTATAACGTATAACGTATAACGTATAACGTATAACGTATAACGTATAACGTATAACGTATAACGTATAACGTATAACGTATAACGTATGACGTATAGCGTATAACGTATAACGTATAACGTATAACGTATAACGTATAACGTATAACGTATAACGTATAACGTATAACGTATAACGTATAACGTATAACGTATAACGTACAACGTATAACGTATAACGTATAACGTATAACGTATGACGTATAGCGTATAACGTATAACGTATAACGTATAACGTATAACGTATAACGTATAACGTATAACGTATAACGTAAAACGTATAACGTATAACGTATAACGTATAACGTATAACGTATAACGTATAACGTATAACGAATAACGTAAAACGTATGACGTATAACATATTACGTATATCGTATAACGTATAACGTATAACGTATAACGTATAACGTATAACGTATAACGTATAACGTATAACGTATAACGTATAACGTATAACGTATAACGTATAACGTATAAGGTATAACGTATAACGTATGACGTATAGCGTATAACGTATAACGTATAACGTATAACGTATAACGTATAACGTATAACGTATAACGTATAACGTATAACGTATAAAGTATAACGTATAACGTACAACGTATTACATATTACGTATAACGTATAACGTGTAACGTATAACATATAACGTATAACGTATAACGTATAACGTATAGCGTACAACGTATAACGTATAACGTATAACGTATAACGTGTAACGTATAACGTATAACGTATAACGTATAACGTATAACGTATAACGTATAACGTATAACGTATAACGTATAACGTATAACGTATAACGTATAACGTATAACGTATAACGTATAACGTATAACGTATAACGTATAACGTATAACGAATAACGTAAAACGTATGACGTATAACATATTACGTATATCATATAACGTATAACGTATAACGTATAACGTATAACGTATAACGTATAACGTATAACGTATAACGTTTAACGTATAACGTATAACGTATAACGTATAACGTATAACGTATAACGTATAACGTATAAAGTATAACGTATAACGTATAACGTATAACGCGTAACAAAGAACGTATAACGAATAACGTAAAACGTATAACGTATTACATATTACGTATAACGTATAACGTGTAACGTATAACGTATAACGTATAACGTATAACGTATAACGTATAACGTATAGCGTATAACGTATAACGAATAACGTAAAACGTATTACGTATATCATATAACGTATAACGTATAACGTATAACGTATAACGTATAACGTATAACGTATAACGTATAACGTTTAACGTATAACGTATAACGTATAACGTATAACGTATAACGTATAACGTATAACGTATAAAGTATAACGTATAACGTATAACGTATAACGCGTAACAAAGAACGTATAACGAATAACGTAAAACGTATAACGTATTACATATTACGTATAACGTATAACGTGTAACGTATAACGTATAACGTATAACGTATAACGTATAACGAATAACGTAAAACGTATGACGTATAACATATTACGTATATCATATAACATATAACGTATAACGTATAACGTATAACGTATAACGTATAACGTATAACGTATAACGTATAACGTATAACGTATAACGTATAACGTATAACGTATAACGTATAACGTATAACGTATAACGTATAACGTATAGCGTACAACGTATAACGTATAACGTATAACGTATAACGTGTAACGTATAACGTATAACGTATAACGTATAACGTAAAACGTATAACGTATAACGTATAACGTATAACGTATAACGTATAACGCACAACGTATAACGTATATCGTATAACGTATAACGTATAACCTATAACGTATAACATATTACGTATATCATATAACGTATAACGTATAACGTATAACGTATAACGTATAACGTATAACGTATAACGTATAACGTATAACGTATAACGTATAACGTATAACGTATAACGTATAACGTATAACGTATAACGAATAACGTAAAACGTATGACGTATAACATATTACGTATATCATATAACGTATAACGTATAACGTATAACGTATAACGTATAACGTATATCGTATATCGTATAAGGTATAACGTATAACGAATAACGTATAACGTATAACGTATAACGCGTAACGAAGAACGTATAACGAATAACGTAAAACGTATAACGTATTACATATTACGTATAACGTATAACGTGTATCGTATAACCTATGACGTATGACGTATAACGTATAACGTATAACGTGTATCGTATAACCTATGACGTATAACGTATAACGTATAACGTATAACGTGTATCGTATAACCTATGACGAATAACGTATAACGTATAACGTATAACGCGTAACGAAGAACGTATAACGAATAACGTAAAAGGTATAACGTATTACATATTACGTATAGCGTATAACGTATAACGTATAACGTATAACGTATAACGTATAACGTATAACGTATAACGTATAACGTATAACGTATAACGTATAACGTATAACGTATAACGTATAACCTATAACGTATAACATATTACGTATATCATATAACGTATAACGTATAACGTATAACGTATAACGTATAACGTATAACGTATAACGTATAACGTATAACGTATAACGTATAACGTATAACGTATAACGTATAACGTATAACGTATAACGAATAACGTAAAACGTATGACGTATAACATATTACGTATATCATATAACGTATAACGTATAACGTATAACGTATAACGTATAACGTATAACGTATAACGTATAACGTATAACGTATAACGTATAACGTATAACGTATAACGTATAACGTATAACGTATAACGTATAACGTATAACGTATAACGTATAACGTATAGCGTACAACGTATAACGTATAACGTATAACGTATAACGTGTAACGTATAGCGTATAACGTATAACGTATAACGTATAACGTATAACGTATAACGTATAACGTATAACGTATAACGTATAACGTATAACGTATAACGTATAACGAATAACGTATAACGTATAACGTATAACGTATAACGTATAACGTATAACGAATAACGTAAAACGTATGACGTATAACATATTACGTATATCAAATAACGTATAACGTATAACGTATAACGTATAACGTATAACGTATAACGTATAACGTATAACGTATAACGTATAACGTATAACGTATAACGTGTAACGTATAACGTATAACGTATAACGTATAACGTATAACGTATAACGTATAACGTATAACGTATAGCGTATAACGTACAACGTATAACGTATAACGTATAACGTATAACGTATGACGTATAGCGTATAACGTATAACGTATAACGTATAACGTATAACGTATAACGTATAACGTATAACGTAAAACGTATAACGTATAACGTATAACGTATAACGTATAACGTATAACGTATAACGTATAACGTATAACGAATGACGTAAAACGTATGACGTATAACATATTACGTATATCATATAACGTATAACGTATAACGTATAACGTATAACGTATAACGTATAACGTATAACGTATAACGTATAACGTATAACGTATAACGTATAACGTATAACGTATAACGTATAACGTATAACGTATAACGTATGACGTATAGCGAATAACGTATAACGTATAACGTATAACGTATAACGTATAACGTATAACGTATAACGTATAACGTATAACGTATAAAGTATAACGTATAACGTATAACGTATAACGTATAACGTATAACGTATAACGTATAACGTATAACGTATAACGTATAACGTATAACGTATAACGTATAACGTATAACGTATAACGTATAACGTATAACGTATAACGTATAACGTATAACGTATAACGTATAACGTATAACGCGTAACAAAGAACGTATAACGAATAACGTAAAACGTATAACGTATTACATATTACGTATAACGTATAACGTGTAACGTATAACATATAACGTATAACGTATAACGTATAACGTATAACGAATAACGTAAAACGTATGACGTATAACATATTACGTATATCATATAACGTATAACGTATAACGTATAACGTATAACGTATAACGTATAACGTATAACGTATAACGTATAACGTATAACGTATAACGTATAACGTATAACGTATAACGTATAACGTATAACGTATAACGTATAACGTATAACGTATAACGTATAGCGTACAACGTATAACGTATAACGTATAACGTATAACGTGTAACGTATAACGTATAACGTATAACGTATAACGTAAAACGTATAACGTATAACGTATAACGTATAACGTATAACGTATAACGCACAACGTATAACGTATATCGTATAACGTATAACGTATAACCTATAACGTATAACGTATAACGTATAACGTATAACGTATAACGTATAACGTATATCGTATATCGTATAAGGTATAACGTATAACGAATAACGTATAACGTATAACGTATAACGCGTAACGAAGAACGTATAACGAATAACGTAAAACGTATAACGTATTACATATTACGTATAACGTATAACGTGTATCGTATAACCTATGACGTATGACGTATAACGTATAACGTATAACGTGTATCGTATAACCTATGACGTATAACGTATAACGTATAACGTATAACGTGTATCGTATAACCTATGACGAATAACGTATAACGTATAACGTATAACGCGTAACGAAGAACGTATAACGAATAACGTAAAAGGTATAACGTATTACATATTACGTATAGCGTATAACGTATAACGTATAACGTATAACGTATAACGTATAACGTATAACGTATAACGTATAACGTATAACGTATAACGTATAACGTATAACGTATAACGTATAACGTATAACGTATAACGTATAACGTATAACGTATAACGTATAACGTATAACGTATGACGTATAGCGTATAACGTATAACGTATAACGTATAACGTATAACGTATAACGTATAACGTATAACGTATAACGTATAACGTATAACGTATAACGTATAACGTATAACGTACAACGTATAACGTATAACGTATAACGTATAACGTATGACGTATAGCGTATAACGTATAACGTATAACGTATAACGTATAACGTATAACGTATAACGTATAACGTAAAACGTATAACGTATAACGTATAACGTATAACGTATAACGTATAACGTATAACGTATAACGAATAACGTAAAACGTATGACGTATAACATATTACGTATATCGTATAACGTATAACGTATAACGTATAACGTATAACGTATAACGTATAACGTATAACGTATAACGTATAACGTATAACGTATAACGTATAACGTATAACGTATAAGGTATAACGTATAACGTATGACGTATAGCGTATAACGTATAACGTATAACGTATAACGTATAACGTATAACGTATAACGTATAACGTATAACGTATAACGTATAAAGTATAACGTATAACGTACAACGTACAACGTATAACGTATAACGTATAACGTATAACGTATAACGTATAACGTATAACGTATAACGTATAACGTATAACGTATAACGTATAACGTATAACGTATAACGTATAACGTATAACGTATAACGTATAACGTATAACGTATAACGCGTAACAAAGAACGTATAACGAATAACGTAAAACGTATAACGTATTACATATTACGTATAACGTATAACGTGTAACGTATAACATATAACGTATAACGTATAACGTATAACGTATAGCGTACAACGTATAACGTATAACGTATAACGTATAACGTATAACGTGTAACGTATAACGTATAACGTATAACGTATAACGTATAACGTATAACGTATAACGTATAACGTATAACGTATAACGTATAACGTATAACGTATAACGTATAACGTATAACGTATAACGTATAACGTATAACGTATAACGTATAACGAATAACGTAAAACGTATGACGTATAACATATTACGTATATCATATAACGTATAACGTATAACGTATAACGTATAACGTATAACGTATAACGTATAACGTATAACGTTTAACGTATAACGTATAACGTATAACGTATAACGTATAACGTATAACGTATAACGTATAAGGTATAACGTATAACGTATAACGTATAACGCGTAACAAAGAACGTATAACGAATAACGTAAAACGTATAACGTATTACATATTACGTATAACGTATAACGTGTAACGTATAACGTATAACGTATAACGTATAACGTATAACGTATAACGTATAGCGTATAACGTATAACGAATAACGTAAAACGTATTACGTATATCATATAACGTATAACGTATAACGTATAACGTATAACGTATAACGTATAACGTATAACGTATAACGTTTAACGTATAACGTATAACGTATAACGTATAACGTATAACGTATAACGTATAACGTATAAAGTATAACGTATAACGTATAACGTATAACGCGTAACAAAGAACGTATAACGAATAACGTAAAACGTATAACGTATTACATATTACGTATAACGTATAACGTGTAACGTATAACGTATAACGTATAACGTATAACGTATAACGAATACCGTAAAACGTATGACGTATAACATATTACGTATATCATATAACATATAACGTATAACGTATAACGTATAACGTATAACGTATAACGTATAACGTATAACGTATAACGTATAACGTATAACGTATAACGTATAACGTATAACGTATAACGTATAACGTATAACGTATAACGTATAACGTATAGCGTACAACGTATAACGTATAACGTATAACGTATAACGTGTAACGTATAACGTATAACGTATAACGTATAACGTAAAACGTATAACGTATAACGTATAACGTATAACGTATAACGTATAACGCACAACGTATAACGTATATCGTATAACGTATAACGTATAACCTATAACGTATAACATATTACGTATATCATATAACGTATAACGTATAACGTATAACGTATAACGTGTAACGTATAACGTATAACGTATAACGTATAACGTATAACGTATAACGCGTAACGAAGAACGTATAACGAATAACGTAAAACGTATAACGTATTACATATTACGTATAACGTATAACGTGTATCGTATAACCTATGACGTATGACGTATAACGTATAACGTATAACGTGTATCGTATAACCTATGACGTATAACGTATAACGTATAACGTATAACGTGTATCGTATAACCTATGACGTATAACGTATAACGTGTGACGTATAACGTATAACGTATAACGTATAACGTATAACGTATAACGTATAACGTATAACGTTTAACGTATAACGTATAACGTATAACGTATAACATATAACGTATAACGTATAACGTATAACGTATAACGTATAACGTATAACGTATAACGTATAACGTATAACGTATAACGTATAACGTATAACGTATAACGTGTAACGTATAACGTATAACGTATAACGTATAACGTATAACGTATAACGCGTAACGAAGAACGTATAACGAATAACGTAAAACGTATAACGTATTACATATTACGTATAACGTATTACATATTACGTATAACGTATAACGTGTATCGTATAACCTATGACGTATGACGTATAACGTATAACGTATAACGTGTATCGTATAACCTATGACGTATAACGTATAACGTATAACGTGTATCGTATAACCTATGACGTATAACGTATAACGTGTAACGTATAACGTATAACGTATAACGTATAACGTATAACGTATAACGTATAACGTATAACGTATAACGTATAACGTATAACGTATAACGTATAACGTATAACGTATAACGTATAACGTATAACGTATAACGTATAACGTATAACGTATAACGTATAACGTATAACGTATAACGTATAACGTATAACGTATAACGTATAACGTATAACGTATAACGTATAACGTATAACGTATAACGTATAACGTATAACGTATAACGTATAAAGTATAACATATAACGTATAACGTATAACGTATAACGTATAACGTATAACGTATAACGTATAACGTATAACGTATAACGTATAACGTATAACGTATAACGTATAACGCGTAACGAAGAACGTATAACGAATAACGTAAAACGTATAACGCATTACATATTACGTATAACGTATAACGTGTATCGTATAACCTATGACGTATGACGTATAACGTATAACGTATAACGTGTATCGTATAACCTATGACGTATAACGTATAACGTATAACGTGTATCGTATAACCTATGACGTATAACGTATAACGTGTAACGTATAACGTATAACGTATAACGTATAACGTATAACGTATAACGTATAACGTATAACGTATAACGTATAACGTATAACGTATAACGTATAACGTATAACGTATAACGTATAACGTATAACGTATAACGTATAACGTATAACGTATAACGTATAACGTATAACGTATAACGTATAACGTATAACGTATAACGTATAACGTATAACGTATAACGTATAACGTATAACGAATAACGTATAACGTTTAACGTATAACGTACAACGTATAACGTATAACGTATAACGTATAACGTATAAAGTATAACGTATAACGTACAACGTATAACGTATAACGTATAACGTATAACGTATAACGTATAACGTATAACGTATAACGTATAACGTATAACGTATAACGTATAACGTATAACGCGTAACAAAGAACGTATAACGAATAACGTAAAACGTATAACGTATTACATATTACGTATAACGTATAACGTTTATCGTATAACCTATGACGTATAACGTATAACGTATAACGTATAACCTATAACGTGTATCGTATAACCTATAACGTATAACGTACAACGTATAACGAATAACGTATAACGTATAACGTATAACGTATAACGTATAACGTATAACGTATAACGTATAACGTATAACGTATAACGTATAACGTATAACGTATAACGTATAACGTATAACGTATAACGTATAACGTATAACGTATAACGTATAACGTGTAACGTATAACGTATAACGTATAACGTATAACGTATAACGTATAACGCGTAACGAAGAACGTATAACGAATAACGTAAAACGTATAACGTATTACATATTACGTATAACGTATAACGTGTATCGTATAACCTATGACGTATGACGTATAACGTATAACGTATAACGTGTATCGTATAACGAAGAACGTATAACGAATATACGTATAAGGTGTAACGAAGAACGTATAACGAATATACGTAAAACGTATAAAGTATTACATATTACGTAGAACGTATAACGTGTAACGAAGAACGTATAACGATTAACGTAAAACGTATGACGTATTACATATTACGTATAACGTATAACGTACAACGCATAACGTATAACGTATAATGTATAACGTATAACGTATAACGTATAACGTATAACGTATAACGTGTAACGAAGAACGTATAACGATTAACGTAAAACGTATGACGTATTACATATTACGTATAACGTATAACGTATAACGTATAACGTATAACGTATAACGAATAACGTAAAAAGTATGACGTATTACATATTACGTATATCGTATAACGTATAACGTATAACGTATAACGTACAACGTATAACGTATAACGTACAACGTATAACGTATAACGTATAACGTATAACGTATAACGTATAACGTATAACGTATAACGTATAACGAATAACGTAAAAAGTATGACGTATTACATATTACGTATATCGTATAACGTATAACGTATAACGTATAACGTATAACGTATAACGTATAACGTATAACATATAACGTATAACGTATAACGTATAACGTATAACGTATAACGTATAACGTATAACGTATAACGTATAACGTATAACGTATAACGTATAACGTATAACGTATAACGTATAAAGTATAACGTATAACGTATACCGTAACACGTACAACGTATAACTTATAACGTATAACGAATAACGTATAACGTGTATCGTATAACCTATGACGTATAACGTATAACGTATAACGTATAACGTATAACGTATAACGTATAACGTATAACGTATAACGTATAGCGTACAACGTATAACGTATAACGTATAACGTATAACGTATAACGTATAACGTATAACGTATAACGTATAAGGTATAACGCACAACGTATAACGTATATCGTATAACGTATAACGTATAACCTATAACGTATAACGTATAACGTATAACGTATAACGTATAACGTATAACGTATAACGTATATCGTATATCGTATAAGGTATAAGGTATAACGTATAACGTATAACGTATAACGTATAACGTATAACGCGTAACGAAGAACGTATAACGAATAACGTAAAACGTATAACGTATTACATATTACGTATAACGTATAACGTGTATCGTATAACCTATGACGTATAACGTATAACGTATAACGTATAACGTATAACGAATAACGTATAACGTATAGCGTACAACGTATAACGTATAACGTATAACGTATAACGTGTAACGTATAACGTGTAACGTATTACATATTACGTATATCGTATAACGTATAACGTATAACGTATAACGTATAACGTATAACGTATATCGTATATCGTATAAGGTATAAGGTATAACGTATAACGTATAACGTATAACGTATAACGTATAACGTATAACGTATAACGTATAACGTATAACGTATAACGAATAACGTAAAACGTATGACGTATAACATATTACGTATAACGCACAACGTATAACGTATATCGTATAACGTATAACGTATAACCTATAACGTATAACGTATAACGTATAACGTATAACGTATAACGTATAACGTATAACGTATATCGAATATCGTATAAGGTATAACGTATAACGAATAACGTATAACGTATAACGTATAACGCGTAACGAAGAACGTATAACGAATAACGTAAAACGAATAACGTATTACATATTACGTATAACGTATAACGTATAACGTATAACGTATAACGTATAACGTATAACGTATAACGTATAACGTATAACGTATAACGTATAACGTATAACGTATAACGTATAACGTATAACGTATAAAGTATAAAGTATAACGTATAACGTACAACGTATAACGTATAACGTATAACGTATAACGTATAACGTATAACGTATAACGTATAACGTATAGCGTACAACGTATAACGTATAACGTATAACGTATAACGTATAACGTATAACGTATAAGGTATAACGCACAACGTATAACGTATATCGTATAACGTATAACGTATAACCTATAACGTATAACGTATAACGTCTAACGTATAACGTATAACGTATAACGTATATCGTATAACCTATAACGTATAACGTATAACGTATAACGTATAACGTATAACGTATAACGTATAACGTATATCGTATATCGTATAAGGTATAAGGTATAACGTATAACGTATAACGTATAACGTATAACGCGTAACGAAGAACGTATAACGAATAACGTAAAACGTATAACGTATTACATATTACGTATAACGTATAACGTGTATCGTATAACCTATGACGTATGACGTATAACGTATAACGTATAACGTGTATCGTATAACCTATGACGTATAACGTATAACGTAGAACGTATAACGTATAACGTATAACGTATAACGTGTAACGTATAACGTATAACGTATAACGTATAACGTATAACGTATAACGTATAACGTATAACGTATAACGTATAACGTACAACGTATAACGTATAACGTATAACGTATAACGTATGACGTATAGCGTATAACGTATAACGTATAACGTATAACGTATAACGTATAGCGTACAACGTATAACGTATAACGTATAACGTATAACGTGTAACGTATAACGTATAACGTATAACGTATAACGTAAAACGTATAACGTATAACGTATAACGTATAACGTATAACGTATAACGTATAACGTATAACGTATAACGTATAACGTATAACGAATAACGTAAAACGTATGACGTATAACATATTACGTATATCATATAACGTATAAGGTATAACGTATAACGTATAACGTATAACGTATAACGTATAACGTATAACGTTTAACGTATAACGTATAACGTATAACGTATAACGTATAACGTATAACGTATAACGTATAAAGTATAACGTATAACGTATAACGTATAACGCGTAACAAAGAACGTATAACGAATAACGTAAAACGTATAACGTATTACATATTACGTATAACGTATAACGTGTAACGTATAACGTATAACGTATAACGTATAACGTATAACGTATAACGTATAGCGTATAACGTATAACGAATAACGTAAAACGTATTACGTATATCATATAACGTATAACGTATAACGTATAACGTATAACGTATAACGTATAACGTATAACGTATAACGTATAACGTATAACGTTTAACGTATAACGTATAACGTATAACGTATAACGTATAACGTATAACGTATAACGTATAAAGTATAACGTATAACGTATAACGTATAACGCGTAACAAAGAACGTATAACGAATAACGTAAAACGTATAACGTATTACATATTACGTATAACGTATAACGTGTAACGTATAACGTATAACGTATAACGTATAACGTATAACGAATAACGTAAAACGTATGACGTATAACATATTACGTATATCATATAACATATAACGTATAACGTATAACGTATAACGTATAACGTATAACGTATAACGTATAACGTATAACGTATAACGTATAACGTATAACGTATAACGTATAACGTATAACGTATAACGTATAACGTATAACGTATAGCGTACAACGTATAACGTATAACGTATAACGTATAACGTGAAACGTATAACGTATAACGTATAACGTATAACGTAAAACGTATAACGTATAACGTATAACGTATAACGTATAACGTATAACGCACAACGTATAACGTATATCGTATAACGTATAACGTATAACCTATAACGTATAACATATTACGTATATCATATAACGTATAGCGTATAACGTATAACGTATAACGTATAACGTATAACGTATAACGTATAACGTATAACGTATAACGTATAACGTATAACGTATAACGTATAACGAATAACGTAAAACGTATGACGTATAACATATTACGTATATCATATAACGTATAACGTATAACGTATAACGTATAACGTATAACGTATAACGTATAACGTATAACGTATAACGTATAACGTATAGCGTATAACGTATAACGTATAACGTATAACGTATAGCGTATAACGTATAACGTATAACGTATAGCGTACAACGTATAACGTATAACGTATAACGTATAACGTGTAACGTATAGCGTATAACGTATAACGTATAACGTATAACGTATAACGTATAACGTATAACGTATAACGTATAACGTATAACGTATAACGTATAACGTATAACGTATAACGAATAACGTATAACGTATAACGTATAACGTATAACGTATAACGTATAACGAATAACGTAAAACGTATGACGTATAACATATTACGTATATCATATAACGTATAACGTATAACGTATAACGTATAACGTATAACGTATAACGTATAACGTATAACGTGTAACGTATAACGTATAACGTATAGCGTACAACGTATAACGTATAACGTATAACGTATAACGTGTAACGTATAACGTGTAACGTATAACGTATAACGTATAACGTATAACGTATAACGTATAACGTATAACGTATAACGTATAACGTATAACGTATAACGTATAACGTATAACGTATAACGTATAACGTATAACGTATAACGTATAACGTATAACGTATAACGTATAACGTATAACGAATAACGTAAAACGTATGACGTATAACATATTACGTATATCATATAACGTATAACGTATAACGTATAACGTATAACGTATAACGTATAACGTATAACGTATAACGTATAACGTATAACGTATAACGTATAACGTATAACGTATAACGTATAACGTATAAAGTATAACGTATAACGTACAACGTATAACGTATAACGTATAACGTATAACGTATAACGTATAACGTATAACGTATAACGTATAACGTAAAACGTATAACGTATAACGTATAACGTATAACGTATAACGTATAACGTATAACGTATAACGTATAACGTATAACGTATAACGTATAACGTATAACGTATAACGTATAACGTATAATGTATAACGTATAACGTATAACGCGTAACAAAGAACGTATAACGAATAACGTAAAACGTATAACGTATTACATATTACGTATAACGTATAACGTGTAACGTATAACGTATAACGTATAACGTATAACGTATAACGTATAACGTATAACGTATAACGTACAACGTATAACGTATAACGTATAACGTATAACGTATGACGTATAGCGTATAACGTATAACGTATAACGTATAACGTATAACGTATAACGTATAACGTATAACGTAAAACGTATAACGTATAACGTATAACGTAAAACGTATAACTTATAACGTATAACGTATAACGTATAACGTATAACGTATAACGTATAACGTATAACGTATATCGTATATCGTATAAGGTATAAGGTATAACGTATAACGTATAACGTATAACGTATAACGTATAACGTATAACGTATAACGTATAACGTATAACGAATAACGTAAAACGTATGACGTATAACATATTACGTATAACGCACAACGTATAACGTATATCGTATAACGTATAACGTATAACGTATAACCTATAACGTATAACGTATAACGTATAACGTATAACGTATAACGTATAACGTATAACGTATATCGAATATCGTATAAGGTATAACGTATAACGAATAACGTATAACGTATAACGTATAACGCGTAACGAAGAACGTATAACGAATAACGTAAAACGTATAACGTATTACATATTACGTATAACGTATAACGTGTATCGTATAACCTATGACGTATGACGTATAACGTATAACGTATAACGTGTATCGTATAACCTATGACGTATAACGTATAACGTATAACGTATAACGTGTATCGCATAACCTATGACGTATAACGTATAACGTATAACGTATAACGCGTAACGAAGAACGTATAACGAATAACGTAAAAGGTATAACGTATTACATATTACGTATAACGTATAACGTATAACGTATAGCGTACAGCGTACAACGTATAACGTATAACGTATAACGTATAACGTGTAACGTATAACGTATAACGTATAACGTATTACGAATAACGTAAAAAGTATGACGTATTACATATTACGTATATCGTATAACGTATAACGTATAACGTATAACGTATAACGTATAACGTATATCGTATATCGTATAAGGTATAAGGTATAACGTATAACGTATAACGTATAACGTATAACGTATAACGTATAACGTATAACGTATAACGTATAACGTATAACGAATAACGTAAAACGTATGACGTATAACATATTACGTATAACGCACAACGTATAACGTATATCGTATAACGTATAACGTATAACCTATAACGTATAACGTATAACGTATAACGTATAACGTATAACGTATAACGTATATCGAATATCGTATAAGGTATAACGTATAACGAATAACGTATAACGTATAACGTATAACGCGTAACGAAGAACGTATAACGAATAACGTAAAACGAATAACGTATTACATATTACGTATAACGTATAACGTGTATCGTATAACCTATGACGTATGACGTATAACGTATAACGTATAACGTGTATCGTATAACCTATGACGTATAACGTATAACGTAGAACGTATAACGTATAACGTATAACGTATAACGTGTAACGTATAACGTATAACGTATAACGTATAACGTATAACGTATAACGTATAACGTATAACGTATAACGTATAACGTACAACGTATAACGTATAACGTATAACGTATAACGTATGACGTATAGCGTATAACGTATAACGTATAACGTATAACGTATAACGTATAGCGTACAACGTATAACGTATAACGTATAACGTATAACGTGTAACGTATAACGTATAACGTATAACGTATAACGTAAAACGTATAACGTATAACGTATAACGTATAACGTATAACGTATAACGTATAACGTATAACGTATAACGTATAACGTATAACGAATAACGTAAAACGTATGACGTATAACATATTACGTATATCATATAACGTATAAGGTATAACGTATAACGTATAACGTATAACGTATAACGTATAACGTATAACGTTTAACGTATAACGTATAACGTATAACGTATAACGTATAACGTATAACGTATAACGTATAAAGTATAACGTATAACGTATAACGTATAACGCGTAACAAAGAACGTATAACGAATAACGTAAAACGTATAACGTATTACATATTACGTATAACGTATAACGTGTAACGTATAACGTATAACGTATAACGTATAACGTATAACGTATAACGTATAGCGTATAACGTATAACGAATAACGTAAAACGTATTACGTATATCATATAACGTATAACGTATAACGTATAACGTATAACGTATAACGTATAACGTATAACGTATAACGTTTAACGTATAACGTATAACGTATAACGTATAACGTATAACGTATAACGTATAACGTATAAAGTATAACGTATAACGTATAACGTATAACGCGTAACAAAGAACGTATAACGAATAACGTAAAACGTATAACGTATTACATATTACGTATAACGTATAACGTGTAACGTATAACGTATAACGTATAACGTATAACGTATAACGAATAACGTAAAACGTATGACGTATAACATATTACGTATATCATATAACATATAACGTATAACGTATAACGTATAACGTATAACGTATAACGTATAACGTATAACGTGTAACGTATAACGTATAACGTATAACGTATAACGTATAACGTATAACGTATAACGTATAACGTATAGCGTACAACGTATAACGTATAACGTATAACGTATAACGTGTAACGTATAACGTATAACGTATAACGTATAACGTAAAACGTATAACGTATAACGTATAACGTATAACGTATAACGTATAACGCACAACGTATAACGTATATCGTATAACGTATAACGTATAACCTATAACGTATAACATATTACGTATATCATATAACGTATAACGTATAACGTATAACGTATAACGTATAACGTATAACGTATAACGTATAACGTATAACGTATAACGTATAACGTATAACGTATAACGTATAACGAATAACGTAAAACGTATGACGTATAACATATTACGTATATCATATAACGTATAACGTATAACGTATAACGTATAACGTATAACGTATAACGTATAACGTATAACGTATAACGTATAACGTATAGCGTATAACGTATAACGTATAACGTATAACGTATAGCGTATAACGTATAACGTATAACGTATAGCGTACAACGTATAACGTATAACGTATAACGTATAACGTGTAACGTATAGCGTATAACGTATAACGTATAACGTATAACGTATAACGTATAACGTATAACGTATAACGTATAACGTATAACGTATAACGTATAACGTATAACGTATAACGAATAACGTATAACGTATAACGTATAACGTATAACGTATAACGTATAACGAATAACGTAAAACGTATGACGTATAACATATTACGTATATCATATAACGTATAACGTATAACGTATAACGTATAACGTATAACGTATAACGTATAACGTATAACGTATAACGTATAACGTATAACGTATAACGTGTTACGTATAACGTATAACGTATAACGTATAACGTATAACGTATAACGTATAACGTATAACGTATAACGTATAACGTACAACGTATAACGTATTACGTATAACGTATAACGTATGACGTATAGCGTATAACGTATAACGTATAACGTATAACGTATAACGTATAACGTATAACGTATAACGTAAAACGTATAACGTATAACGTATAACGTATAACGTATAACGTATAACGTATAACGTATAACGTATAACGAATAACGTAAAACGTATGACGTATAACATATTACGTATATCATATAACGTATAACGTATAACGTATAACGTATAACGTATAACGTATAACGTATAACGTATAACGTATAACGTATAACGTATAACGTATAACGTATAACGTATAACGTATAACGTATAACGTATGACGTATAGCGAATAACGTATAACGTATAACGTATAACGTATAACGTATAACGTATAACGTATAACGTATAACGTATAACGTATAACGTATAAAGTATAAAGTATAACGTATAACGTACAACGTATAACGTATAACGTATAACGTATAACGTATAACGTATAACGTATAACGTATAACGTATAACGTATAACGTATAACGTATAACGTATAACGTATAACGTATAACGTATAACGTATAACGTATAACGTATAACGTATAACGTATAACGTATAACGCGTAACAAAGAACGTATAACGAATAACGTAAAACGTATAACGTATTACATATTACGTATAACGTATAACGTGTAACGTATAACATATAACGTATAACGTATAACGTATAACGTATAACGAATAACGTAAAACGTATGACGTATAACATATTACGTATATCATATAACGTATAACGTATAACGTATAACGTATAACGTATAACGTATAACGTATAACGTATAACGTATAACGTATAACGTATAACGTATAACGTATAACGTATAACGTATAACGTATAACGTATAGCGTACAACGTATAACGTATAACGTATAACGTATAACGTGTAACGTATAACGTATAACGTATAACGTATAACGTAAAACGTATAACGTATAACGTATAACGTATAACGTATAACGTATAACGCACAACGTATAACGTATATCGTATAACGTATAACGTATAACCTATAACGTATAACGTATAACGTATAACGTATAACGTATAACGTATAACGTATATCGTATATCGTATAAGGTATAACGTATAACGAATAACGTATAACGTATAACGTATAACGCGTAACGAAGAACGTATAACGAATAACGTAAAACGTATAACGTATTACATATTACGTATAACGTATAACGTGTATCGTATAACCTATGACGTATGACGTATAACGTATAACGTATAACGTGTATCGTATAACCTATGACGTATAACGTATAACGTATAACGTATAACGTGTATCGTATAACCTATGACGAATAACGTATAACGTATAACGTATAACGCGTAACGAAGAACGTATAACGAATAACGTAAAAGGTATAACGTATTACATATTACGTATAGCGTATAACGTATAACGTATAACGTATAACGTATAACGTATAACGTATAACGTATAACGTATAACGTATAACGTAAAACGTATAACGTATTACATATAACGTATAACGTATAACGTATAACGTATAACGTATAACGTATAACGTATAACGTATAACGTATAACGTATAACGTATAGCGTACAACGTATAACGTATAACGTATAACGTATAACGTATAACGTACAACGTATAACGTATAACGTATAACGTATAACGTATAACGTATAACGTATAACGTATAACGTATAACGTATAACGTATAACGTATAACGTATAACGTATAACGTATAACGTATAACGTATAACGTATAACGTATAACGTATAACGTATAACGTATAACGCGTAACAAAGAACGTATAACGAATAACGTAAAACGTATAACGTATTACATATTACGTATAACGTATAACGTGTAACGTATAACATATAACGTATAACGTATAACGTATAACGTATAACGAATAACGTAAAACGTATGACGTATAACATATTACGTATATCATATAACGTATAACGTATAACGTATAACGTATAACGTATAACGTATAACGTATAACGTATAACGTATAACGTATAACGTATAACGTATAACGTATAACGTATAACGTATAACGTATAACGTATAGCGTACAACGTATAACGTATAACGTATAACGTATAACGTGTAACGTATAACGTATAACGTATAACGTATAACGTAAAACGTATAACGTATAACGTATAACGTATAACGTATAACGTATAACGCACAACGTATAACGTATATCGTATAACGTATAACGTATAACCTATAACGTATAACGTATAACGTATAACGTATAACGTATAACGTATAACGTATATCGTATATCGTATAAGGTATAACGTATAACGAATAACGTATAACGTATAACGTATAACGCGTAACGAAGAACGTATAACGAATAACGTAAAACGTATAACGTATTACATATTACGTATAACGTATAACGTGTATCGTATAACCTATGACGTATGACGTATAACGTATAACGTATAACGTGTATCGTATAACCTATGACGTATAACGTATAACGTATAACGTATAACGTGTATCGTATAACCTATGACGAATAACGTATAACGTATAACGTATAACGCGTAACGAAGAACGTATAACGAATAACGTAAAAGGTATAACGTATTACATATTACGTATAGCGTATAACGTATAACGTATAACGTATAACGTATAACGTATAACGTATAACGTATAACGTATAACGTATAACGTATAACGTATAACGTATAACGTATAACGTATAACGTATAACGTATAACGTATAACGTATAACGTATAACGTATAACGTATAACGTATAACGTATAACGTATAACGTATAAAGTATAAAGTATAACGTATAACGTATGACGTATAGCGTATAACGTATAACGTATAACGTATAACGTATAACGTATAACGTATAACGTATAACGTATAACGTATAACGTATAACGTATAACGTACAACGTATAACGTATAACGTATAACGTATAACGTATAACGTATAACGTATAACGTATAACGTATAACGTAAAACGTATAACGTATAACGTATAACGTATAACGTATAACGTATAACGTATAACGTATAACGTATAACGTATAACGTATAACGTATAACGTATAACGTATAACGTATAACGTATAATGTATAACGTATAACGTATAACGCGTAACAAAGAACGTATAACGAATAACGTAAAACGTATAACGTATTACATATTACGTATAACGTATAACGTGTAACGTATAACGTATAACGTATAACGTATAACGTATAACGTATAACGTATAACGTATAACGTACAACGTATAACGTATAACGTATAACGTATAACGTATGACGTATAGCGTATAACGTATAACGTATAACGTATAACGTATAACGTATAACGTATAACGTATAACGTAAAACGTATAACGTATAACGTATAACGTAAAACGTATAACTTATAACGTATAACGTATAACGTATAACGTATAACGTATAACGTATAACGTATAACGTATATCGTATATCGTATAAGGTATAAGGTATAACGTATAACGTATAACGTATAACGTATAACGTATAACGTATAACGTATAACGTATAACGTATAACGAATAACGTAAAACGTATGACGTATAACATATTACGTATAACGCACAACGTATAACGTATATCGTATAACGTATAACGTATAACGTATAACCTATAACGTATAACGTATAACGTATAACGTATAACGTATAACGTATAACGTATAACGTATATCGAATATCGTATAAGGTATAACGTATAACGAATAACGTATAACGTATAACGTATAACGCGTAACGAAGAACGTATAACGAATAACGTAAAACGTATAACGTATTACATATTACGTATAACGTATAACGTGTATCGTATAACCTATGACGTATGACGTATAACGTATAACGTATAACGTGTATCGTATAACCTATGACGTATAACGTATAACGTATAACGTATAACGTGTATCGCATAACCTATGACGTATAACGTATAACGTATAACGTATAACGCGTAACGAAGAACGTATAACGAATAACGTAAAAGGTATAACGTATTACATATTACGTATAACGTATAACGTATAACGTATAGCGTACAGCGTACAACGTATAACGTATAACGTATAACGTATAACGTGTAACGTATAACGTATAACGTATAACGTATTACGAATAACGTAAAAAGTATGACGTATTACATATTACGTATATCGTATAACGTATAACGTATAACGTATAACGTATAACGTATAACGTATATCGTATATCGTATAAGGTATAAGGTATAACGTATAACGTATAACGTATAACGTATAACGTATAACGTATAACGTATAACGTATAACGTATAACGTATAACGAATAACGTAAAACGTATGACGTATAACATATTACGTATAACGCACAACGTATAACGTATATCGTATAACGTATAACGTATAACCTATAACGTATAACGTATAACGTATAACGTATAACGTATAACGTATAACGTATATCGAATATCGTATAAGGTATAACGTATAACGAATAACGTATAACGTATAACGTATAACGCGTAACGAAGAACGTATAACGAATAACGTAAAACGAATAACGTATTACATATTACGTATAACGTATAACGTGTATCGTATAACCTATGACGTATGACGTATAACGTATAACGTATAACGTGTATCGTATAACCTATGACGTATAACGTATAACGTAGAACGTATAACGTATAACGTATAACGTATAACGTGTAACGTATAACGTATAACGTATAACGTATAACGTATAACGTATAACGTATAACGTATAACGTATAACGTATAACGTACAACGTATAACGTATAACGTATAACGTATAACGTATGACGTATAGCGTATAACGTATAACGTATAACGTATAACGTATAACGTATAGCGTACAACGTATAACGTATAACGTATAACGTATAACGTGTAACGTATAACGTATAACGTATAACGTATAACGTAAAACGTATAACGTATAACGTATAACGTATAACGTATAACGTATAACGTATAACGTATAACGTATAACGTATAACGTATAACGAATAACGTAAAACGTATGACGTATAACATATTACGTATATCATATAACGTATAAGGTATAACGTATAACGTATAACGTATAACGTATAACGTATAACGTATAACGTTTAACGTATAACGTATAACGTATAACGTATAACGTATAACGTATAACGTATAACGTATAAAGTATAACGTATAACGTATAACGTATAACGCGTAACAAAGAACGTATAACGAATAACGTAAAACGTATAACGTATTACATATTACGTATAACGTATAACGTGTAACGTATAACGTATAACGTATAACGTATAACGTATAACGTATAACGTATAGCGTATAACGTATAACGAATAACGTAAAACGTATTACGTATATCATATAACGTATAACGTATAACGTATAACGTATAACGTATAACGTATAACGTATAACGTATAACGTTTAACGTATAACGTATAACGTATAACGTATAACGTATAACGTATAACGTATAACGTATAAAGTATAACGTATAACGTATAACGTATAACGCGTAACAAAGAACGTATAACGAATAACGTAAAACGTATAACGTATTACATATTACGTATAACGTATAACGTGTAACGTATAACGTATAACGTATAACGTATAACGTATAACGAATAACGTAAAACGTATGACGTATAACATATTACGTATATCATATAACATATAACGTATAACGTATAACGTATAACGTATAACGTATAACGTATAACGTATAACGTGTAACGTATAACGTATAACGTATAACGTATAACGTATAACGTATAACGTATAACGTATAACGTATAGCGTACAACGTATAACGTATAACGTATAACGTATAACGTGTAACGTATAACGTATAACGTATAACGTATAACGTAAAACGTATAACGTATAACGTATAACGTATAACGTATAACGTATAACGCACAACGTATAACGTATATCGTATAACGTATAACGTATAACCTATAACGTATAACATATTACGTATATCATATAACGTATAACGTATAACGTATAACGTATAACGTATAACGTATAACGTATAACGTATAACGTATAACGTATAACGTATAACGTATAACGTATAACGTATAACGAATAACGTAAAACGTATGACGTATAACATATTACGTATATCATATAACGTATAACGTATAACGTATAACGTATAACGTATAACGTATAACGTATAACGTATAACGTATAACGTATAACGTATAGCGTATAACGTATAACGTATAACGTATAACGTATAGCGTATAACGTATAACGTATAACGTATAGCGTACAACGTATAACGTATAACGTATAACGTATAACGTGTAACGTATAGCGTATAACGTATAACGTATAACGTATAACGTATAACGTATAACGTATAACGTATAACGTATAACGTATAACGTATAACGTATAACGTATAACGTATAACGAATAACGTATAACGTATAACGTATAACGTATAACGTATAACGTATAACGAATAACGTAAAACGTATGACGTATAACATATTACGTATATCATATAACGTATAACGTATAACGTATAACGTATAACGTATAACGTATAACGTATAACGTATAACGTATAACGTATAACGTATAACGTATAACGTGTTACGTATAACGTATAACGTATAACGTATAACGTATAACGTATAACGTATAACGTATAACGTATAACGTATAACGTACAACGTATAACGTATTACGTATAACGTATAACGTATGACGTATAGCGTATAACGTATAACGTATAACGTATAACGTATAACGTATAACGTATAACGTATAACGTAAAACGTATAACGTATAACGTATAACGTATAACGTATAACGTATAACGTATAACGTATAACGTATAACGAATAACGTAAAACGTATGACGTATAACATATTACGTATATCATATAACGTATAACGTATAACGTATAACGTATAACGTATAACGTATAACGTATAACGTATAACGTATAACGTATAACGTATAACGTATAACGTATAACGTATAACGTATAACGTATAACGTATAACGTATGACGTATAGCGAATAACGTATAACGTATAACGTATAACGTATAACGTATAACGTATAACGTATAACGTATAACGTATAACGTATAACGTATAAAGTATAAAGTATAACGTATAACGTACAACGTATAACGTATAACGTATAACGTATAACGTATAACGTATAACGTATAACGTATAACGTATAACGTATAACGTATAACGTATAACGTATAACGTATAACGTATAACGTATAACGTATAACGTATAACGTATAACGTATAACGTATAACGTATAACGCGTAACAAAGAACGTATAACGAATAACGTAAAACGTATAACGTATTACATATTACGTATAACGTATAACGTGTAACGTATAACATATAACGTATAACGTATAACGTATAACGTATAACGAATAACGTAAAACGTATGACGTATAACATATTACGTATATCATATAACGTATAACGTATAACGTATAACGTATAACGTATAACGTATAACGTATAACGTATAACGTATAACGTATAACGTATAACGTATAACGTATAACGTATAACGTATAACGTATAACGTATAGCGTACAACGTATAACGTATAACGTATAACGTATAACGTGTAACGTATAACGTATAACGTATAACGTATAACGTAAAACGTATAACGTATAACGTATAACGTATAACGTATAACGTATAACGCACAACGTATAACGTATATCGTATAACGTATAACGTATAACCTATAACGTATAACGTATAACGTATAACGTATAACGTATAACGTATAACGTATATCGTATATCGTATAAGGTATAACGTATAACGAATAACGTATAACGTATAACGTATAACGCGTAACGAAGAACGTATAACGAATAACGTAAAACGTATAACGTATTACATATTACGTATAACGTATAACGTGTATCGTATAACCTATGACGTATGACGTATAACGTATAACGTATAACGTGTATCGTATAACCTATGACGTATAACGTATAACGTATAACGTATAACGTGTATCGTATAACCTATGACGAATAACGTATAACGTATAACGTATAACGCGTAACGAAGAACGTATAACGAATAACGTAAAAGGTATAACGTATTACATATTACGTATAGCGTATAACGTATAACGTATAACGTATAACGTATAACGTATAACGTATAACGTATAACGTATAACGTATAACGTAAAACGTATAACGTATTACATATAACGTATAACGTATAACGTATAACGTATAACGTATAACGTATAACGTATAACGTATAACGTATAACGTATAACGTATAGCGTACAACGTATAACGTATAACGTATAACGTATAACGTATAACGTACAACGTATAACGTATAACGTATAACGTATAACGTATAACGTATAACGTATAACGTATAACGTATAACGTATAACGTATAACGTATAACGTATAACGTATAACGTATAACGTATAACGTATAACGTATAACGTATAACGTATAACGTATAACGTATAACGCGTAACAAAGAACGTATAACGAATAACGTAAAACGTATAACGTATTACATATTACGTATAACGTATAACGTGTAACGTATAACATATAACGTATAACGTATAACGTATAACGTATAACGAATAACGTAAAACGTATGACGTATAACATATTACGTATATCATATAACGTATAACGTATAACGTATAACGTATAACGTATAACGTATAACGTATAACGTATAACGTATAACGTATAACGTATAACGTATAACGTATAACGTATAACGTATAACGTATAACGTATAGCGTACAACGTATAACGTATAACGTATAACGTATAACGTGTAACGTATAACGTATAACGTATAACGTATAACGTAAAACGTATAACGTATAACGTATAACGTATAACGTATAACGTATAACGCACAACGTATAACGTATATCGTATAACGTATAACGTATAACCTATAACGTATAACGTATAACGTATAACGTATAACGTATAACGTATAACGTATATCGTATATCGTATAAGGTATAACGTATAACGAATAACGTATAACGTATAACGTATAACGCGTAACGAAGAACGTATAACGAATAACGTAAAACGTATAACGTATTACATATTACGTATAACGTATAACGTGTATCGTATAACCTATGACGTATGACGTATAACGTATAACGTATAACGTGTATCGTATAACCTATGACGTATAACGTATAACGTATAACGTATAACGTGTATCGTATAACCTATGACGAATAACGTATAACGTATAACGTATAACGCGTAACGAAGAACGTATAACGAATAACGTAAAAGGTATAACGTATTACATATTACGTATAGCGTATAACGTATAACGTATAACGTATAACGTATAACGTATAACGTATAACGTATAACGTATAACGTATAACGTATAACGTATAACGTATAACGTATAACGTATAACGTATAACGTATAACGTATAACGTATAACGTATAACGTATAACGTATAACGTATAACGTATAACGTATGACGTATAGCGTATAACGTATAACGTATAACGTATAACGTATAACGTATAACGTATAACGTATAACGTATAACGTATAACGTATAACGTATAACGTATAACGTATAACGTATAACGTACAACGTATAACGTATAACGTATAACGTATAACGTATGACGTATAGCGTATAACGTATAACGTATAACGTATAACGTATAACGTATAACGTATAACGTATAACGTAAAACGTATAACGTATAACGTATAACGTATAACGTATAACGTATAACGTATAACGTATAACGAATAACGTAAAACGTATGACGTATAACATATTACGTATATCGTATAACGTATAACGTATAACGTATAACGTATAACGTATAACGTATAACGTATAACGTATAACGTATAACGTATAACGTATAACGTATAACGTATAACGTATAAGGTATAACGTATAACGTATGACGTATAGCGTATAACGTATAACGTATAACGTATAACGTATAACGTATAACGTATAACGTATAACGTATAACGTATAACGTATAACGTATAAAGTATAACGTATAACGTACAACGTATAACGTATAACGTATAACGTATAACGTATAACGTATAACGTATAACGTATAACGTATAACGTATAACGTATAACGTATAACGTATAACGTATAACGTATAACGTATAACGTATAACGTATAACGTATAACGTATAACGTATAACGTATAACGTATAACGTATAACGTATAACGCGTAACAAAGAACGTATAACGAATAACGTAAAACGTATAACGTATTACATATTACGTATAACGTATAACGTGTAACGTATAACATATAACGTATAACGTATAACGTATAACGTATAGCGTACAACGTATAACGTATAACGTATAACGTATAACGTATAACGTATAACGTATAACGTATAACGTATAACGTATAACGTATAACGTATAACGTATAGCGTACAACGTATAACGTATAACGTATAACGTATAACGTGTAACGTATAACGTATAACGTATAACGTATAACGTAAAACGTATAACGTATAACGTATAACGTATAACGTATAACGTATAACGCACAACGTATAACGTATATCGTATAACGTATAACGTATAACCTATAACGTATAACATATTACGTATATCATATAACGTGTAACGTATAACGTATAACGTATAACGTATAACGTATAACGTATAACGTATAACGTATAACGTATAACGTATAACGTATAACGTATAACGTATAACGTATAACGAATAACGTAAAACGTATGACGTATAACATATTACGTATATCATATAACGTATAACGTATAACGTATAACGTATAACGTATAACGTATATCGTATATCGTATAAGGTATAACGTATAACGAATAACGTATAACGTATAACGTATAACGCGTAACGAAGAACGTATAACGAATAACGTAAAACGTATAACGTATTACATATTACGTATAACGTATAACGTGTATCGTATAACCTATGACGTATGACGTATAACGTATAACGTATAACGTGTATCGTATAACCTATGACGTATAACGTATAACGTATAACGTATAACGTGTATCGTATAACCTATGACGAATAACGTATAACGTATAACGTATAACGCGTAACGAAGAACGTATAACGAATAACGTAAAAGGTATAACGTATTACATATTACGTATAGCGTATAACGTATAACGTATAACGTATAACGTATAACGTATAACGTATAACGTATAACGTATAACGTATAACGTATAACGTATAACGTATAACGTATAACGTATAACCTATAACGTATAACATATTACGTATATCATATAACGTATAACGTATAACGTATAACGTATAACGTATAACGTATAACGTATAACGTATAACGTATAACGTATAACGTATAACGTATAACGTATAACGTATAACGTATAACGTATAACGAATAACGTAAAACGTATGACGTATAACATATTACGTATATCATATAACGTATAACGTATAACGTATAACGTATAACGTATAACGTATAACGTATAACGTATAACGTATAACGTATAACGTATAACGTATAACGTATAACGTATAACGTATAACGTATAACGTATAACGTATAACGTATAACGTATAGCGTACAACGTATAACGTATAACGTATAACGTATAACGTGTAACGTATAGCGTATAACGTATAACGTATAATGTATAACGTATAACGTATAACGTATAACGTATAACGTATAACGTATAACGTATAACGTATAACGTATAACGAATAACGTATAACGTATAACGTATAACGTATAACGTATAACGTATAACGAATAACGTAAAACGTATGACGTATAACATATTACGTATATCATATAACGTATAACGTATAACGTATAACGTATAACGTATAACGTATAACGTATAACGAATAACGTATAACGTATAACGTATAACGTATAACGTGTAACGTATAACGTATAACGTATAACGTATAACGTATAACGTATAACGTATAACGTATAACGTATAACGTATAACGTACAACGTATAACGTATAACGTATAACGTATAACGTATGACGTATAGCGTATAACGTATAACGTATAACGTATAACGTATAACGTATAACGTATAACGTATAACGTAAAACGTATAACGTATAACGTATAACGTATAACGTATAACGTATAACGTATAACGTATAACGTATAACGAATAACGTAAAACGTATGACGTATAACATATTACGTATATCATATAACGTATAACGTATAACGTATAACGTATAACGTATAACGTATAACGTATAACGTATAACGTATAACGTATAACGTATAACGTATAACGTATAACGTATAACGTATAACGTATAACGTATAACGTATGACGTATAGCGAATAACGTATAACGTATAACGTATAACGTATAACGTATAACGTATAACGTATAACGTATAACGTATAACGTATAAAGTATAACGTATAACGTACAACGTATAACGTATAACGTATAACGTATAACGTATAACGTATAACGTATAACGTATAACGTATAACGTATAACGTATAACGTATAACGTATAACGTATAACGTATAACGTATAACGTATAACGTATAACGTATAACGCGTAACAAAGAACGTATAACGAATAACGTAAAACGTATAACGTATTACATATTACGTATAACGTATAACGTGTAACGTATAACATATAACGTATAACGTATAACGTATAACGTATAACGAATAACGTAAAACGTATGACGTATAACGTATAACGTATAACGTATAACGTATAACGTATAACGTGTAACGTATAACGTATAACGTATAACGTATAACGTATAACGTATAACGTATAACGTATAACGTATAACGTATAACGTACAACGTATAACGTATAACGTATAACGTATAACGTATGACGTATAACGTATAACGTATAACGTATAGCGTACAACGTATAACGTATAACGTATAACGTATAACGTGTAACGTATAACGTATAACGTATAACGTATAACGTAAAACGTATAACGTATAACGTATAACGTATAACGTATAACGTATAACGCACAACGTATAACGTATATCGTATAACGTATAACGTATAACCTATAACGTATAACGTATAACGTATAACGTATAACGTATAACGTATAACGTATATCGTATATCGTATAAGGTATAACGTATAACGAATAACGTATAACGTATAACGTATAACGCGTAACGAAGAACGTATAACGAATAACGTAAAACGTATACCGTATTACATATTACGTATAACGTATAACGTGTATCGTATAACCTATGACGTATGACGTATAACGTATAACGTATAACGTGTATCGTATAACCTATGACGTATAACGTATAACGTATAACGTATAACGTGTATCGTATAACCTATGACGAATAACGTATAACGTATAACGTATAACGCGTAACGAAGAACGTATAACGAATAACGTAAAAGGTATAACGTATTACATATTACGTATAGCGTATAACGTATAACGTATAACGTATAACGTATAACGTATAACGTATAACGTATAACGTATAACGTATAACGTATAACGTATAACGTATAACGTATAACGTATAACGTATAACGTATAACGTATAACGTATAACGTATAACGTATAACGTATAACGTATGACGTATAGCGTATAACGTATAACGTATAACGTATAACGTATAACGTATAACGTATAACGTATAACGTATAACGTATAACGTATAACGTATAACGTATAACGTATAACGTACAACGTATAACGTATAACGTATAACGTATAACGTATGACGTATAGCGTATAACGTATAACGTATAACATATAACGTATAACGTATAACGTATAACGTATAACGTAAAACGTATAACGTATAACGTATAACGTATAACGTATAACGTATAACGTATAACGCGTAACAAAGAACGTATAACGAATAACGTAAAACGTATAACGTATTACATATTACGTATAACGTATAACGTGTAACGTATAACATATAACGTATAACGTATAACGTATAACGTATAGCGTACAACGTATAACGTATAACGTATAACGTATAACGTATAACGTATAACGTATAACGTATAACGTATAACGTATAACGTATAACGTATAACGTATAGCGTACAACGTATAACGTATAACGTATAACGTATAACGTGTAACGTATAACGTATAACGTATAACGTATAACGTAAAACGTATAACGTATAACGTATAACGTATAACGTATAACGTATAACGCACAACGTATAACGTATATCGTATAACGTATAACGTATAACCTATAACGTATAACATATTACGTATATCATATAACGTGTAACGTATAACGTATAACGTATAACGTATAACGTATAACGTATAACGTATAACGTATAACGTATAACGTATAACGTATAACGTATAACGTATAACGTATAACGAATAACGTAAAACGTATGACGTATAACATATTACGTATATCATATAACGTATAACGTATAACGTATAACGTATAACGTATAACGTATATCGTATATCGTATAAGGTATAACGTATAACGAATAACGTATAACGTATAACGTATAACGCGTAACGAAGAACGTATAACGAATAACGTAAAACGTATAACGTATTACATATTACGTATAACGTATAACGTGTATCGTATAACCTATGACGTATGACGTATAACGTATAACGTATAACGTGTATCGTATAACCTATGACGTATAACGTATAACGTATAACGTATAACGTGTATCGTATAACCTATGACGAATAACGTATAACGTATAACGTATAACGCGTAACGAAGAACGTATAACGAATAACGTAAAAGGTATAACGTATTACATATTACGTATAGCGTATAACGTATAACGTATAACGTATAACGTATAACGTATAACGTATAACGTATAACGTATAACGTATAACGTATAACGTATAACGTATAACGTATAACGTATAACCTATAACGTATAACATATTACGTATATCATATAACGTATAACGTATAACGTATAACGTATAACGTATAACGTATAACGTATAACGTATAACGTATAACGTATAACGTATAACGTATAACGTATAACGTATAACGTATAACGTATAACGAATAACGTAAAACGTATGACGTATAACATATTACGTATATCATATAACGTATAACGTATAACGTATAACGTATAACGTATAACGTATAACGTATAACGTATAACGTATAACGTATAACGTATAACGTATAACGTATAACGTATAACGTATAACGTATAACGTATAACGTATAACGTATAACGTATAGCGTACAACGTATAACGTATAACGTATAACGTATAACGTGTAACGTATAGCGTATAACGTATAACGTATAATGTATAACGTATAACGTATAACGTATAACGTATAACGTATAACGTATAACGTATAACGTATAACGTATAACGAATAACGTATAACGTATAACGTATAACGTATAACGTATAACGTATAACGAATAACGTAAAACGTATGACGTATAACATATTACGTATATCATATAACGTATAACGTATAACGTATAACGTATAACGTATAACGTATAACGTATAACGAATAACGTATAACGTATAACGTATAACGTATAACGTGTAACGTATAACGTATAACGTATAACGTATAACGTATAACGTATAACGTATAACGTATAACGTATAACGTATAACGTACAACGTATAACGTACAACGTATAACGTATAACGTATGACGTATAGCGTATAACGTATAACGTATAACGTATAACGTATAACGTATAACGTATAACGTATAACGTAAAACGTATAACGTATAACGTATAACGTATAACGTATAACGTATAACGTATAACGTATAACGTATAACGAATAACGTAAAACGTATGACGTATAACATATTACGTATATCATATAACGTATAACGTATAACGTATAACGTATAACGTATAACGTATAACGTATAACGTATAACGTATAACGTATAACGTATAACGTATAACGTATAACGTATAACGTATAACGTATAACGTATAACGTATAACGTATAACGTATGACGTATAGCGAATAACGTATAACGTATAACGTATAACGTATAACGTATAACGTATAACGTATAACGTATAACGTATAACGTATAAAGTATAACGTATAACGTACAACGTATAACGTATAACGTATAACGTATAACGTATAACGTATAACGTATAACGTATAACGTATAACGTATAACGTATAACGTATAACGTATAACGTATAACGTATAACGTATAACGTATAACGTATAACGTATAACGTATAACGTATAACGCGTAACAAAGAACGTATAACGAATAACGTAAAACGTATAACGTATTACATATTACGTATAACGTATAACGTGTAACGTATAACATATAACGTATAACGTATAACGTATAACGTATAACGAATAACGTAAAACGTATGACGTATAACATATTACGTATATCATATAACGTATAACGTATAACGTATAACGTATAACGTATAACGTATAACGTATAACGTATAACGTATAACGTATAACGTATAACGTATAACGTATAACGTATAACGTATAACGTATAACGTATAACGTATAGCGTACAACGTATAACGTATAACGTATAACGTATAACGTGTAACGTATAACGTATAACGTATAACGTATAACGTAAAACGTATAACGTATAACGTATAACGTATAACGTATAACGTATAACGCACAACGTATAACGTATATCGTATAACGTATAACGTATAACCTATAACGTATAACGTATAACGTATAACGTATAACGTATAACGTATAACGTATATCGTATATCGTATAAGGTATAACGTATAACGAATAACGTATAACGTATAACGTATAACGCGTAACGAAGAACGTATAACGAATAACGTAAAACGTATACCGTATTACATATTACGTATAACGTATAACGTGTATCGTATAACCTATGACGTATGACGTATAACGTATAACGTATAACGTGTATCGTATAACCTATGACGTATAACGTATAACGTATAACGTATAACGTGTATCGTATAACCTATGACGAATAACGTATAACGTATAACGTATAACGCGTAACGAAGAACGTATAACGAATAACGTAAAAGGTATAACGTATTACATATTACGTATAGCGTATAACGTATAACGTATAACGTATAACGTATAACGTATAACGTATAACGTATAACGTATAACGTATAACGTATAACGTATAACGTATAACGTATAACGTATAACGTATAACGTATAACGTATAACGTATAACGTATAACGTATAACGTATAACGTATGACGTATAGCGTATAACGTATAACGTATAACGTATAACGTATAACGTATAACGTATAACGTATAACGTATAACGTATAACGTATAACGTATAACGTATAACGTATAACGTACAACGTATAACGTATAACGTATAACGTATAACGTATGACGTATAGCGTATAACGTATAACGTATAACGTATAACGTATAACGTATAACGTATAACGTATAACGTAAAACGTATAACGTATAACGTATAACGTATAACGTATAACGTATAACGTATAACGTATAACGAATAACGTAAAACGTATGACGTATAACATATTACGTATATCGTATAACGTATAACGTATAACGTATAACGTATAACGTATAACGTATAACGTATAACGTATAACGTATAACGTATAACGTATAACGTATAACGTATAAGGTATAACGTATAACGTATGACGTATAGCGTATAACGTATAACGTATAACGTATAACGTATAACGTATAACGTATAACGTATAACGTATAACGTATAACGTATAAAGTATAACGTATAACGTACAACGTATAACGTATAACGTATAACGTATAACGTATAACGTATAACGTATAACGTATAACGTATAACGTATAACGTATAACGTATAACGTATAACGTATAACGTATAACGTATAACGTATAACGTATAACGTATAACGTATAACGTATAACGCGTAACAAAGAACGTATAACGAATAACGTAAAACGTATAACGTATTACATATTACGTATAACGTATAACGTGTAACGTATAACATATAACGTATAACGTATAACGTATAACGTATAGCGTACAACGTATAACGTATAACGTATAACGTATAACGTGTAACGTATAACGTATAACGTATAACGTATAACGTATAACGTATAACGTATAACGTATAACGTATAACGTATAACGTATAACGTATAACGTATAACGTATAACGTATATCGTATAACGTATAACGTATAACGTATAACGTATAACGAATAACGTAAAACGTATGACGTATAACATATTACGTATATCATATAACGTATAACGTATAACGTATAACGTATAACGTATAACGTATAACGTATAACGTATAACGTTTAACGTATAACGTATAACGTATAACGTATAACGTATAACGTATAACGTATAACGTATAAAGTATAACGTATAACGTATAACGTATAACGCGTAACAAAGAACGTATAACGAATAACGTAAAACGTATAACGTATTACATATTACGTATAACGTATAACGTGTAACGTATAACGTATAACGTATAACGTATAACGTATAACGTATAACGTATAGCGTATAACGTATAACGAATAACGTAAAACGTATTACGTATATCATATAACGTATAACGTATAACGTATAACGTATAACGTATAACGTATAACGTATAACGTATAACGTTTAACGTATAACGTATAACGTATAACGTATAACGTATAACGTATAACGTATAACGTATAAAGTATAACGTATAACGTATAACGTATAACGCGTAACAAAGAACGTATAACGAATAACGTAAAACGTATAACGTATTACATATTACGTATAACGTATAACGTGTAACGTATAACGTATAACGTATAACGTATAACGTATAACGAATAACGTAAAACGTATGACGTATAACATATTACGTATATCATATAACATATAACGTATAACGTATAACGTATAACGTATAACGTATAACGTATAACGTATAACGTATAACGTATAACGTATAACGTATAACGTATAACGTATAACGTATAACGTATAACGTATAACGTATAACGTATAACGTATAGCGTACAACGTATAACGTATAACGTATAACGTATAACGTGTAACGTATAACGTATAACGTATAACGTATAACGTAAAACGTATAACGTATAACGTATAACGTATAACGTATAACGTATAACGCACAACGTATAACGTATATCGTATAACGTATAACGTATAACCTATAACGTATAACATATTACGTATATCATATAACGTATAACGTATAACGTATAACGTATAACGTATAACGTATAACGTATAACGTATAACGTATAACGTATAACGTATAACGTATAACGTATAACGTATAACGTATAACGAATAACGTAAAACGTATGACGTATAACATATTACGTATATCATATAACGTATAACGTATAACGTATAACGTATAACGTATAACGTATAACGTATAACGTATAACGTATAACGTATAACGTATAACGTATAACGTATAACGTATAACGTATAACGTATAACGTATAACGTATAACGTATAACGTATAACGTATAGCGTACAACGTATAACGTATAACGTATAACGTATAACGTGTAACGTATAGCGTATAACGTATAACGTATAACGTATAACGTATAACGTATAACGTATAACGTATAACGTATAACGTATAACGTATAACGTATAACGTATAACGAATAACGTATAACGTATAACGTATAACGTATAACGTATAACGTATAACGAATAACGTAAAACGTATGACGTATAACATATTACGTATATCATATAACGTATAACGTATAACGTATAACGTATAACGTATAACGTATAACGTATAACGTATAACGTATAACGTATAACGTATAACGTATAACGTATAACGTATAACGTGTAACGTATAACGTATAACGTATAACGTATAACGTATAACGTATAACGTATAACGTATAACGTATAACGTATAACGTACAACGTATAACGTATAACGTATAACGTATAACGTATGACGTATAGCGTATAACGTATAACGTATAACGTATAACGTATAACGTATAACGTATAACGTATAACGTAAAACGTATAACGTATAACGTATAACGTATAACGTATAACGTATAACGTATAACGTATAACGTATAACGAATAACGTAAAACGTATGACGTATAACATATTACGTATATCATATAACGTATAACGTATAACGTATAACGTATAACGTATAACGTATAACGTATAACGTATAACGTATAACGTATAACGTATAACGTATAACGTATAACGTATAACGTATAACGTATAACGTATAACGTATAACGTATAACGTATGACGTATAGCGAATAACGTATAACGTATAACGTATAACGTATAACGTATAACGTATAACGTATAACGTATAACGTATAACGTATAACGTATAAAGTATAACGTATAACGTACAACGTATAACGTATAACGTATAACGTATAACGTATAACGTATAACGTATAACGTATAACGTATAACGTATCACGTATAACGTATAACGTATAACGTATAACGTATAACGTATAACGTATAACGTATAACGTATAACGTATAACGTATAACGCGTAACAAAGAACGTATAACGAATAACGTAAAACGTATAACGTATTACATATTACGTATAACGTATAACGTGTAACGTATAACATATAACGTATAACGTATAACGTATAACGTATAACGAATAACGTAAAACGTATGACGTATAACATATTACGTATATCATATAACGTATAACGTATAACGTATAACGTATAACGTATAACGTATAACGTATAACGTATAACGTATAACGTATAACGTATAACGTATAACGTATAACGTATAACGTATAACGTATAACGTATAGCGTACAACGTATAACGTATAACGTATAACGTATAACGTGTAACGTATAACGTATAACGTATAACGTATAACGTATAACGTAAAACGTATAACGTATAACGTATAACGTATAACGTATAACGTATAACGCACAACGTATAACGTATATCGTATAACGTATAACGTATAACCTATAACGTATAACGTATAACGTATAACGTATAACGTATAACGTATAACGTATATCGTATATCGTATAAGGTATAACGTATAACGAATAACGTATAACGTATAACGTATAACGCGTAACGAAGAACGTATAACGAATAACGTAAAACGTATAACGTATTACATATTACGTATAACGTATAACGTGTATCGTATAACCTATGACGTATGACGTATAACGTATAACGTATAACGTGTATCGTATAACCTATGACGTATAACGTATAACGTATAACGTATAACGTGTATCGTATAACCTATGACGAATAACGTATAACGTATAACGTATAACGCGTAACGAAGAACGTATAACGAATAACGTAAAAGGTATAACGTATTACATATTACGTATAGCGTATAACGTATAACGTATAACGTATAACGTATAACGTATAACGTATAACGTAAAACGTATAACGTATAACGTATAACGTATAACGTATAACGTATAACGTATCACGTATAACGTATAACGTATAACGTATAACGTATAACGTATAACGTATAACGTATAACGTATAACGTATAACGTATAACGCGTAACAAAGAACGTATAACGAATAACGTAAAACGTATAACGTATTACATATTACGTATAACGTATAACGTGTAACGTATAACATATAACGTATAACGTATAACGTATAACGTATAACGAATAACGTAAAACGTATGACGTATAACATATTACGTATATCATATAACGTATAACGTATAACGTATAACGTATAACGTATAACGTATAACGTATAACGTATAACGTATAACGTATAACGTATAACGTATAACGTATAACGTATAACGTATAACGTATAACGTATAGCGTACAACGTATAACGTATAACGTATAACGTATAACGTGTAACGTATAACGTATAACGTATAACGTATAACGTATAACGTAAAACGTATAACGTATAACGTATAACGTATAACGTATAACGTATAACGCACAACGTATAACGTATATCGTATAACGTATAACGTATAACCTATAACGTATAACGTATAACGTATAACGTATAACGTATAACGTATAACGTATATCGTATATCGTATAAGGTATAACGTATAACGAATAACGTATAACGTATAACGTATAACGCGTAACGAAGAACGTATAACGAATAACGTAAAACGTATAACGTATTACATATTACGTATAACGTATAACGTGTATCGTATAACCTATGACGTATGACGTATAACGTATAACGTATAACGTGTATCGTATAACCTATGACGTATAACGTATAACGTATAACGTATAACGTGTATCGTATAACCTATGACGAATAACGTATAACGTATAACGTATAACGCGTAACGAAGAACGTATAACGAATAACGTAAAAGGTATAACGTATTACATATTACGTATAGCGTATAACGTATAACGTATAACGTATAACGTATAACGTATAACGTATAACGTAAAACGTATAACGTATAACGTATAACGTATAACGTATAACGTATAACGTATAACGTATAACGTATAACGTATAACGTATAACGTATAACGTATAACGTATAACGTATAACGTATAACGTATAACGTATAACGTATAACGTATAACGTATAACGTATAACGTATAACGAATAACGTAAAAAGTATGACGTATTACATATTACGTATATCGTATAACGTATAACGTATAACGTATAACATATAACGTATAACGTATAACGTATAACGTATAACGTATAACGTATAACGTATAACGTATAACGTATAACGTATAACGTATAACGTATAACGTATAACGTATAACGTATAACGTATAACGTATAACGTATAAGGTATAACGTATAACGTATAACGTATAACGTATAACGTATAACGTATAACGTATAACGTATAACGTATAACGTATAACGTATAAAGTATAACGTATAACGTATACCGTACAACGTACAACGTATAACTTATAACGTATAACGTATAACGTATAACGTGTATCGTATAACCTATGACGTATAACGTATAACGTATAACGTATAACGTATAAGGTATAACGTATAACGTATAACGTATAGCGTACAACTCATAACGTATAACGTATAACGTATAACGTATAACGTATAACGTATAACGTATAACGTATAACGCACAACGTATAACGTATATCGTATAACGTATAACGTATAACCTATAACGTATAACGTATAACGTATAACGTATAACGTATAACGTATATCGTATATCGTATATCGTATAAGGTATAACGTATAACGTATAACGTATAACGTATAACGTATAACGCGTAACGAAGAACGTATAACGAATAACGTAAAACGTATAACGTATTACATATTACGTATAACGTATAACGTGTATCGTATAACCTATGACGTATGACGTATAACGTATAACGTATAACGTGTATCGTATAACCTATGACGTATAACGTATAACGTATAACGTATAACGTGAATCGTATAACCTATGACGTATAACGTACAACGTATAACGTATAACGCCTAACGAAGAACGTATAACGAATAACGTAAAAGGTATAACGTATTACATATTACGTATAACGTATAACGTGTATCGTATAACCTATGACGTATGACGTATAACGTATAACGTATAACGTGTATCGTATAACGAAGAACGTATAACGAATATACGTATAAGGTGTAACGAAGAACGTATAACGAATATACGTAAAACGTATAAAGTATTACATATTACGTAGAACGTATAACGTGTAACGAAGAACGTATAACGATTAACGTAAAACGTATGACGTATTACATATTACGTATAACGTATAACGTACAACGCATAACGTATAACGTATAATGTATAACGTATAACGTATAACGTATAACGTATAACGTATAACGTGTAACGAAGAACGTATAACGATTAACGTAAAACGTATGACGTATTACATATTACGTATAACGTATAACGTATAACGTATAACGTATAACGTATAACGAATAACGTAAAAAGTATGACGTATTACATATTACGTATATCGTATAACGTATAACGTATAACGTATAACGTACAACGTATAACGTATAACGTACAACGTATAACGTATAACGTATAACGTATAACGTATAACGTATAACGTATAACGTATAACGTATAACGAATAACGTAAAAAGTATGACGTATTACATATTACGTATATCGTATAACGTATAACGTATAACGTATAACGTATAACGTATAACGTATAACGTATAACATATAACGTATAACGTATAACGTATAACGTATAACGTATAACGTATAACGTATAACGTATAACGTATAACGTATAACGTATAACGTATAACGTATAACGTATAACGTATAAAGTATAACGTATAACGTATACCGTAACACGTACAACGTATAACTTATAACGTATAACGAATAACGTATAACGTGTATCGTATAACCTATGACGTATAACGTATAACGTATAACGTATAACGTATAACGTATAACGTATAACGTATAACGTATAACGTATAGCGTACAACGTATAACGTATAACGTATAACGTATAACGTATAACGTATAACGTATAACGTATAACGTATAAGGTATAACGCACAACGTATAACGTATATCGTATAACGTATAACGTATAACCTATAACGTATAACGTATAACGTATAACGTATAACGTATAACGTATAACGTATAACGTATATCGTATATCGTATAAGGTATAAGGTATAACGTATAACGTATAACGTATAACGTATAACGTATAACGCGTAACGAAGAACGTATAACGAATAACGTAAAACGTATAACGTATTACATATTACGTATAACGTATAACGTGTATCGTATAACCTATGACGTATAACGTATAACGTATAACGTATAACGTATAACGAATAACGTATAACGTATAGCGTACAACGTATAACGTATAACGTATAACGTATAACGTGTAACGTATAACGTGTAACGTATTACATATTACGTATATCGTATAACGTATAACGTATAACGTATAACGTATAACGTATAACGTATATCGTATATCGTATAAGGTATAAGGTATAACGTATAACGTATAACGTATAACGTATAACGTATAACGTATAACGTATAACGTATAACGTATAACGTATAACGAATAACGTAAAACGTATGACGTATAACATATTACGTATAACGCACAACGTATAACGTATATCGTATAACGTATAACGTATAACCTATAACGTATAACGTATAACGTATAACGTATAACGTATAACGTATAACGTATAACGTATATCGAATATCGTATAAGGTATAACGTATAACGAATAACGTATAACGTATAACGTATAACGCGTAACGAAGAACGTATAACGAATAACGTAAAACGAATAACGTATTACATATTACGTATAACGTATAACGTATAACGTATAACGTATAACGTATAACGTATAACGTATAACGTATAACGTATAACGTATAACGTATAACGTATAACGTATAACGTATAACGTATAACGTATAAAGTATAAAGTATAACGTATAACGTACAACGTATAACGTATAACGTATAACGTATAACGTATAACGTATAACGTATAACGTATAACGTATAGCGTACAACGTATAACGTATAACGTATAACGTATAACGTATAACGTATAACGTATAAGGTATAACGCACAACGTATAACGTATATCGTATAACGTATAACGTATAACCTATAACGTATAACGTATAACGTCTAACGTATAACGTATAACGTATAACGTATATCGTATAACCTATAACGTATAACGTATAACGTATAACGTATAACGTATAACGTATAACGTATAACGTATATCGTATATCGTATAAGGTATAAGGTATAACGTATAACGTATAACGTATAACGTATAACGCGTAACGAAGAACGTATAACGAATAACGTAAAACGTATAACGTATTACATATTACGTATAACGTATAACGTGTATCGTATAACCTATGACGTATGACGTATAACGTATAACGTATAACGTGTATCGTATAACCTATGACGTATAACGTATAACGTAGAACGTATAACGTATAACGTATAACGTATAACGTGTAACGTATAACGTATAACGTATAACGTATAACGTATAACGTATAACGTATAACGTATAACGTATAACGTATAACGTACAACGTATAACGTATAACGTATAACGTATAACGTATGACGTATAGCGTATAACGTATAACGTATAACGTATAACGTATAACGTATAGCGTACAACGTATAACGTATAACGTATAACGTATAACGTGTAACGTATAACGTATAACGTATAACGTATAACGTAAAACGTATAACGTATAACGTATAACGTATAACGTATAACGTATAACGTATAACGTATAACGTATAACGTATAACGTATAACGAATAACGTAAAACGTATGACGTATAACATATTACGTATATCATATAACGTATAAGGTATAACGTATAACGTATAACGTATAACGTATAACGTATAACGTATAACGTTTAACGTATAACGTATAACGTATAACGTATAACGTATAACGTATAACGTATAACGTATAAAGTATAACGTATAACGTATAACGTATAACGCGTAACAAAGAACGTATAACGAATAACGTAAAACGTATAACGTATTACATATTACGTATAACGTATAACGTGTAACGTATAACGTATAACGTATAACGTATAACGTATAACGTATAACGTATAGCGTATAACGTATAACGAATAACGTAAAACGTATTACGTATATCATATAACGTATAACGTATAACGTATAACGTATAACGTATAACGTATAACGTATAACGTATAACGTATAACGTATAACGTTTAACGTATAACGTATAACGTATAACGTATAACGTATAACGTATAACGTATAACGTATAAAGTATAACGTATAACGTATAACGTATAACGCGTAACAAAGAACGTATAACGAATAACGTAAAACGTATAACGTATTACATATTACGTATAACGTATAACGTGTAACGTATAACGTATAACGTATAACGTATAACGTATAACGAATAACGTAAAACGTATGACGTATAACATATTACGTATATCATATAACATATAACGTATAACGTATAACGTATAACGTATAACGTATAACGTATAACGTATAACGTATAACGTATAACGTATAACGTATAACGTATAACGTATAACGTATAACGTATAACGTATAACGTATAACGTATAGCGTACAACGTATAACGTATAACGTATAACGTATAACGTGAAACGTATAACGTATAACGTATAACGTATAACGTAAAACGTATAACGTATAACGTATAACGTATAACGTATAACGTATAACGCACAACGTATAACGTATATCGTATAACGTATAACGTATAACCTATAACGTATAACATATTACGTATATCATATAACGTATAGCGTATAACGTATAACGTATAACGTATAACGTATAACGTATAACGTATAACGTATAACGTATAACGTATAACGTATAACGTATAACGTATAACGAATAACGTAAAACGTATGACGTATAACATATTACGTATATCATATAACGTATAACGTATAACGTATAACGTATAACGTATAACGTATAACGTATAACGTATAACGTATAACGTATAACGTATAGCGTATAACGTATAACGTATAACGTATAACGTATAGCGTATAACGTATAACGTATAACGTATAGCGTACAACGTATAACGTATAACGTATAACGTATAACGTGTAACGTATAGCGTATAACGTATAACGTATAACGTATAACGTATAACGTATAACGTATAACGTATAACGTATAACGTATAACGTATAACGTATAACGTATAACGTATAACGAATAACGTATAACGTATAACGTATAACGTATAACGTATAACGTATAACGAATAACGTAAAACGTATGACGTATAACATATTACGTATATCATATAACGTATAACGTATAACGTATAACGTATAACGTATAACGTATAACGTATAACGTATAACGTGTAACGTATAACGTATAACGTATAGCGTACAACGTATAACGTATAACGTATAACGTATAACGTGTAACGTATAACGTGTAACGTATAACGTATAACGTATAACGTATAACGTATAACGTATAACGTATAACGTATAACGTATAACGTATAACGTATAACGTATAACGTATAACGTATAACGTATAACGTATAACGTATAACGTATAACGTATAACGTATAACGTATAACGTATAACGAATAACGTAAAACGTATGACGTATAACATATTACGTATATCATATAACGTATAACGTATAACGTATAACGTATAACGTATAACGTATAACGTATAACGTATAACGTATAACGTATAACGTATAACGTATAACGTATAACGTATAACGTATAACGTATAAAGTATAACGTATAACGTACAACGTATAACGTATAACGTATAACGTATAACGTATAACGTATAACGTATAACGTATAACGTATAACGTAAAACGTATAACGTATAACGTATAACGTATAACGTATAACGTATAACGTATAACGTATAACGTATAACGTATAACGTATAACGTATAACGTATAACGTATAACGTATAACGTATAATGTATAACGTATAACGTATAACGCGTAACAAAGAACGTATAACGAATAACGTAAAACGTATAACGTATTACATATTACGTATAACGTATAACGTGTAACGTATAACGTATAACGTATAACGTATAACGTATAACGTATAACGTATAACGTATAACGTACAACGTATAACGTATAACGTATAACGTATAACGTATGACGTATAGCGTATAACGTATAACGTATAACGTATAACGTATAACGTATAACGTATAACGTATAACGTAAAACGTATAACGTATAACGTATAACGTAAAACGTATAACTTATAACGTATAACGTATAACGTATAACGTATAACGTATAACGTATAACGTATAACGTATATCGTATATCGTATAAGGTATAAGGTATAACGTATAACGTATAACGTATAACGTATAACGTATAACGTATAACGTATAACGTATAACGTATAACGAATAACGTAAAACGTATGACGTATAACATATTACGTATAACGCACAACGTATAACGTATATCGTATAACGTATAACGTATAACGTATAACCTATAACGTATAACGTATAACGTATAACGTATAACGTATAACGTATAACGTATAACGTATATCGAATATCGTATAAGGTATAACGTATAACGAATAACGTATAACGTATAACGTATAACGCGTAACGAAGAACGTATAACGAATAACGTAAAACGTATAACGTATTACATATTACGTATAACGTATAACGTGTATCGTATAACCTATGACGTATGACGTATAACGTATAACGTATAACGTGTATCGTATAACCTATGACGTATAACGTATAACGTATAACGTATAACGTGTATCGCATAACCTATGACGTATAACGTATAACGTATAACGTATAACGCGTAACGAAGAACGTATAACGAATAACGTAAAAGGTATAACGTATTACATATTACGTATAACGTATAACGTATAACGTATAGCGTACAGCGTACAACGTATAACGTATAACGTATAACGTATAACGTGTAACGTATAACGTATAACGTATAACGTATTACGAATAACGTAAAAAGTATGACGTATTACATATTACGTATATCGTATAACGTATAACGTATAACGTATAACGTATAACGTATAACGTATAACGTATATCGTATATCGTATAAGGTATAAGGTATAACGTATAACGTATAACGTATAACGTATAACGTATAACGTATAACGTATAACGTATAACGTATAACGTATAACGAATAACGTAAAACGTATGACGTATAACATATTACGTATAACGCACAACGTATAACGTATATCGTATAACGTATAACGTATAACCTATAACGTATAACGTATAACGTATAACGTATAACGTATAACGTATAACGTATATCGAATATCGTATAAGGTATAACGTATAACGAATAACGTATAACGTATAACGTATAACGCGTAACGAAGAACGTATAACGAATAACGTAAAACGAATAACGTATTACATATTACGTATAACGTATAACGTGTATCGTATAACCTATGACGTATGACGTATAACGTATAACGTATAACGTGTATCGTATAACCTATGACGTATAACGTATAACGTAGAACGTATAACGTATAACGTATAACGTATAACGTGTAACGTATAACGTATAACGTATAACGTATAACGTATAACGTATAACGTATAACGTATAACGTATAACGTATAACGTACAACGTATAACGTATAACGTATAACGTATAACGTATGACGTATAGCGTATAACGTATAACGTATAACGTATAACGTATAACGTATAGCGTACAACGTATAACGTATAACGTATAACGTATAACGTGTAACGTATAACGTATAACGTATAACGTATAACGTAAAACGTATAACGTATAACGTATAACGTATAACGTATAACGTATAACGTATAACGTATAACGTATAACGTATAACGTATAACGAATAACGTAAAACGTATGACGTATAACATATTACGTATATCATATAACGTATAAGGTATAACGTATAACGTATAACGTATAACGTATAACGTATAACGTATAACGTTTAACGTATAACGTATAACGTATAACGTATAACGTATAACGTATAACGTATAACGTATAAAGTATAACGTATAACGTATAACGTATAACGCGTAACAAAGAACGTATAACGAATAACGTAAAACGTATAACGTATTACATATTACGTATAACGTATAACGTGTAACGTATAACGTATAACGTATAACGTATAACGTATAACGTATAACGTATAGCGTATAACGTATAACGAATAACGTAAAACGTATTACGTATATCATATAACGTATAACGTATAACGTATAACGTATAACGTATAACGTATAACGTATAACGTATAACGTTTAACGTATAACGTATAACGTATAACGTATAACGTATAACGTATAACGTATAACGTATAAAGTATAACGTATAACGTATAACGTATAACGCGTAACAAAGAACGTATAACGAATAACGTAAAACGTATAACGTATTACATATTACGTATAACGTATAACGTGTAACGTATAACGTATAACGTATAACGTATAACGTATAACGAATAACGTAAAACGTATGACGTATAACATATTACGTATATCATATAACATATAACGTATAACGTATAACGTATAACGTATAACGTATAACGTATAACGTATAACGTATAACGTATAACGTATAACGTATAACGTATAACGTATAACGTATAACGTATAACGTATAACGTATAGCGTACAACGTATAACGTATAACGTATAACGTATAACGTGTAACGTATAACGTATAACGTATAACGTATAACGTAAAACGTATAACGTATAACGTATAACGTATAACGTATAACGTATAACGCACAACGTATAACGTATATCGTATAACGTATAACGTATAACCTATAACGTATAACATATTACGTATATCATATAACGTATAACGTATAACGTATAACGTATAACGTATAACGTATAACGTATAACGTATAACGTATAACGTATAACGTATAACGTATAACGTATAACGTATAACGAATAACGTAAAACGTATGACGTATAACATATTACGTATATCATATAACGTATAACGTATAACGTATAACGTATAACGTATAACGTATAACGTATAACGTATAACGTATAACGTATAACGTATAGCGTATAACGTATAACGTATAACGTATAACGTATAGCGTATAACGTATAACGTATAACGTATAGCGTACAACGTATAACGTATAACGTATAACGTATAACGTGTAACGTATAGCGTATAACGTATAACGTATAACGTATAACGTATAACGTATAACGTATAACGTATAACGTATAACGTATAACGTATAACGTATAACGTATAACGTATAACGAATAACGTATAACGTATAACGTATAACGTATAACGTATAACGTATAACGAATAACGTAAAACGTATGACGTATAACATATTACGTATATCATATAACGTATAACGTATAACGTATAACGTATAACGTATAACGTATAACGTATAACGTATAACGTATAACGTATAACGTATAACGTATAACGTGTTACGTATAACGTATAACGTATAACGTATAACGTATAACGTATAACGTATAACGTATAACGTATAACGTATAACGTACAACGTATAACGTATTACGTATAACGTATAACGTATGACGTATAGCGTATAACGTATAACGTATAACGTATAACGTATAACGTATAACGTATAACGTATAACGTAAAACGTATAACGTATAACGTATAACGTATAACGTATAACGTATAACGTATAACGTATAACGTATAACGAATAACGTAAAACGTATGACGTATAACATATTACGTATATCATATAACGTATAACGTATAACGTATAACGTATAACGTATAACGTATAACGTATAACGTATAACGTATAACGTATAACGTATAACGTATAACGTATAACGTATAACGTATAACGTATAACGTATAACGTATAACGTATAACGTATGACGTATAGCGAATAACGTATAACGTATAACGTATAACGTATAACGTATAACGTATAACGTATAACGTATAACGTATAACGTATAACGTATAAAGTATAAAGTATAACGTATAACGTACAACGTATAACGTATAACGTATAACGTATAACGTATAACGTATAACGTATAACGTATAACGTATAACGTATAACGTATAACGTATAACGTATAACGTATAACGTATAACGTATAACGTATAACGTATAACGTATAACGTATAACGTATAACGTATAACGCGTAACAAAGAACGTATAACGAATAACGTAAAACGTATAACGTATTACATATTACGTATAACGTATAACGTGTAACGTATAACATATAACGTATAACGTATAACGTATAACGTATAACGAATAACGTAAAACGTATGACGTATAACATATTACGTATATCATATAACGTATAACGTATAACGTATAACGTATAACGTATAACGTATAACGTATAACGTATAACGTATAACGTATAACGTATAACGTATAACGTATAACGTATAACGTATAACGTATAACGTATAGCGTACAACGTATAACGTATAACGTATAACGTATAACGTGTAACGTATAACGTATAACGTATAACGTATAACGTAAAACGTATAACGTATAACGTATAACGTATAACGTATAACGTATAACGCACAACGTATAACGTATATCGTATAACGTATAACGTATAACCTATAACGTATAACGTATAACGTATAACGTATAACGTATAACGTATAACGTATATCGTATATCGTATAAGGTATAACGTATAACGAATAACGTATAACGTATAACGTATAACGCGTAACGAAGAACGTATAACGAATAACGTAAAACGTATAACGTATTACATATTACGTATAACGTATAACGTGTATCGTATAACCTATGACGTATGACGTATAACGTATAACGTATAACGTGTATCGTATAACCTATGACGTATAACGTATAACGTATAACGTATAACGTGTATCGTATAACCTATGACGAATAACGTATAACGTATAACGTATAACGCGTAACGAAGAACGTATAACGAATAACGTAAAAGGTATAACGTATTACATATTACGTATAGCGTATAACGTATAACGTATAACGTATAACGTATAACGTATAACGTATAACGTATAACGTATAACGTATAACGTAAAACGTATAACGTATTACATATAACGTATAACGTATAACGTATAACGTATAACGTATAACGTATAACGTATAACGTATAACGTATAACGTATAACGTATAGCGTACAACGTATAACGTATAACGTATAACGTATAACGTATAACGTACAACGTATAACGTATAACGTATAACGTATAACGTATAACGTATAACGTATAACGTATAACGTATAACGTATAACGTATAACGTATAACGTATAACGTATAACGTATAACGTATAACGTATAACGTATAACGTATAACGTATAACGTATAACGTATAACGCGTAACAAAGAACGTATAACGAATAACGTAAAACGTATAACGTATTACATATTACGTATAACGTATAACGTGTAACGTATAACATATAACGTATAACGTATAACGTATAACGTATAACGAATAACGTAAAACGTATGACGTATAACATATTACGTATATCATATAACGTATAACGTATAACGTATAACGTATAACGTATAACGTATAACGTATAACGTATAACGTATAACGTATAACGTATAACGTATAACGTATAACGTATAACGTATAACGTATAACGTATAGCGTACAACGTATAACGTATAACGTATAACGTATAACGTGTAACGTATAACGTATAACGTATAACGTATAACGTAAAACGTATAACGTATAACGTATAACGTATAACGTATAACGTATAACGCACAACGTATAACGTATATCGTATAACGTATAACGTATAACCTATAACGTATAACGTATAACGTATAACGTATAACGTATAACGTATAACGTATATCGTATATCGTATAAGGTATAACGTATAACGAATAACGTATAACGTATAACGTATAACGCGTAACGAAGAACGTATAACGAATAACGTAAAACGTATAACGTATTACATATTACGTATAACGTATAACGTGTATCGTATAACCTATGACGTATGACGTATAACGTATAACGTATAACGTGTATCGTATAACCTATGACGTATAACGTATAACGTATAACGTATAACGTGTATCGTATAACCTATGACGAATAACGTATAACGTATAACGTATAACGCGTAACGAAGAACGTATAACGAATAACGTAAAAGGTATAACGTATTACATATTACGTATAGCGTATAACGTATAACGTATAACGTATAACGTATAACGTATAACGTATAACGTATAACGTATAACGTATAACGTATAACGTATAACGTATAACGTATAACGTATAACGTATAACGTATAACGTATAACGTATAACGTATAACGTATAACGTATAACGTATAACGTATAACGTATGACGTATAGCGTATAACGTATAACGTATAACGTATAACGTATAACGTATAACGTATAACGTATAACGTATAACGTATAACGTATAACGTATAACGTATAACGTATAACGTACAACGTATAACGTATAACGTATAACGTATAACGTATGACGTATAGCGTATAACGTATAACGTATAACGTATAACGTATAACGTATAACGTATAACGTATAACGTAAAACGTATAACGTATAACGTATAACGTATAACGTATAACGTATAACGTATAACGTATAACGAATAACGTAAAACGTATGACGTATAACATATTACGTATATCGTATAACGTATAACGTATAACGTATAACGTATAACGTATAACGTATAACGTATAACGTATAACGTATAACGTATAACGTATAACGTATAACGTATAACGTATAAGGTATAACGTATAACGTATGACGTATAGCGTATAACGTATAACGTATAACGTATAACGTATAACGTATAACGTATAACGTATAACGTATAACGTATAACGTATAACGTATAAAGTATAACGTATAACGTACAACGTATAACGTATAACGTATAACGTATAACGTATAACGTATAACGTATAACGTATAACGTATAACGTATAACGTATAACGTATAACGTATAACGTATAACGTATAACGTATAACGTATAACGTATAACGTATAACGTATAACGTATAACGTATAACGTATAACGTATAACGTATAACGCGTAACAAAGAACGTATAACGAATAACGTAAAACGTATAACGTATTACATATTACGTATAACGTATAACGTGTAACGTATAACATATAACGTATAACGTATAACGTATAACGTATAGCGTACAACGTATAACGTATAACGTATAACGTATAACGTATAACGTATAACGTATAACGTATAACGTATAACGTATAACGTATAACGTATAACGTATAGCGTACAACGTATAACGTATAACGTATAACGTATAACGTGTAACGTATAACGTATAACGTATAACGTATAACGTAAAACGTATAACGTATAACGTATAACGTATAACGTATAACGTATAACGCACAACGTATAACGTATATCGTATAACGTATAACGTATAACCTATAACGTATAACATATTACGTATATCATATAACGTGTAACGTATAACGTATAACGTATAACGTATAACGTATAACGTATAACGTATAACGTATAACGTATAACGTATAACGTATAACGTATAACGTATAACGTATAACGAATAACGTAAAACGTATGACGTATAACATATTACGTATATCATATAACGTATAACGTATAACGTATAACGTATAACGTATAACGTATATCGTATATCGTATAAGGTATAACGTATAACGAATAACGTATAACGTATAACGTATAACGCGTAACGAAGAACGTATAACGAATAACGTAAAACGTATAACGTATTACATATTACGTATAACGTATAACGTGTATCGTATAACCTATGACGTATGACGTATAACGTATAACGTATAACGTGTATCGTATAACCTATGACGTATAACGTATAACGTATAACGTATAACGTGTATCGTATAACCTATGACGAATAACGTATAACGTATAACGTATAACGCGTAACGAAGAACGTATAACGAATAACGTAAAAGGTATAACGTATTACATATTACGTATAGCGTATAACGTATAACGTATAACGTATAACGTATAACGTATAACGTATAACGTATAACGTATAACGTATAACGTATAACGTATAACGTATAACGTATAACGTATAACCTATAACGTATAACATATTACGTATATCATATAACGTATAACGTATAACGTATAACGTATAACGTATAACGTATAACGTATAACGTATAACGTATAACGTATAACGTATAACGTATAACGTATAACGTATAACGTATAACGTATAACGAATAACGTAAAACGTATGACGTATAACATATTACGTATATCATATAACGTATAACGTATGACGTATAGCGTATAACGTATAACGTATAACGTATAACGTATAACGTATAACGTATAACGTATAACGTAAAACGTATAACGTATAACGTATAACGTATAACGTATAACGTATAACGTATAACGTATAACGAATAACGTAAAACGTATGACGTATAACATATTACGTATATCGTATAACGTATAACGTATAACGTATAACGTATAACGTATAACGTATAACGTATAACGTATAACGTATAACGTATAACGTATAACGTATAACGTATAACGTATAAGGTATAACGTATAACGTATGACGTATAGCGTATAACGTATAACGTATAACGTATAACGTATAACGTATAACGTATAACGTATAACGTATAACGTATAACGTATAACGTATAAAGTATAACGTATAACGTACAACGTATAACGTATAACGTATAACGTATAACGTATAACGTATAACGTATAACGTATAACGTATAACGTATAACGTATAACGTATAACGTATAACGTATAACGTATAACGTATAACGTATAACGTATAACGTATAACGTATAACGTATAACGTATAACGTATAACGTATAACGTATAACGCGTAACAAAGAACGTATAACGAATAACGTAAAACGTATAACGTATTACATATTACGTATAACGTATAACGTGTAACGTATAACATATAACGTATAACGTATAACGTATAACGTATAGCGTACAACGTATAACGTATAACGTATAACGTATAACGTATAACGTATAACGTATAACGTATAACGTATAACGTATAACGTATAACGTATAACGTATAGCGTACAACGTATAACGTATAACGTATAACGTATAACGTGTAACGTATAACGTATAACGTATAACGTATAACGTAAAACGTATAACGTATAACGTATAACGTATAACGTATAACGTATAACGCACAACGTATAACGTATATCGTATAACGTATAACGTATAACCTATAACGTATAACATATTACGTATATCATATAACGTGTAACGTATAACGTATAACGTATAACGTATAACGTATAACGTATAACGTATAACGTATAACGTATAACGTATAACGTATAACGTATAACGTATAACGTATAACGAATAACGTAAAACGTATGACGTATAACATATTACGTATATCATATAACGTATAACGTATAACGTATAACGTATAACGTATAACGTATATCGTATATCGTATAAGGTATAACGTATAACGAATAACGTATAACGTATAACGTATAACGCGTAACGAAGAACGTATAACGAATAACGTAAAACGTATAACGTATTACATATTACGTATAACGTATAACGTGTATCGTATAACCTATGACGTATGACGTATAACGTATAACGTATAACGTGTATCGTATAACCTATGACGTATAACGTATAACGTATAACGTATAACGTGTATCGTATAACCTATGACGAATAACGTATAACGTATAACGTATAACGCGTAACGAAGAACGTATAACGAATAACGTAAAAGGTATAACGTATTACATATTACGTATAGCGTATAACGTATAACGTATAACGTATAACGTATAACGTATAACGTATAACGTATAACGTATAACGTATAACGTATAACGTATAACGTATAACGTATAACGTATAACCTATAACGTATAACATATTACGTATATCATATAACGTATAACGTATAACGTATAACGTATAACGTATAACGTATAACGTATAACGTATAACGTATAACGTATAACGTATAACGTATAACGTATAACGTATAACGTATAACGTATAACGAATAACGTAAAACGTATGACGTATAACATATTACGTATATCATATAACGTATAACGTATAACGTATAACGTATAACGTATAACGTATAACGTATAACGTATAACGTATAACGTATAACGTATAACGTATAACGTATAACGTATAACGTATAACGTATAACGTATAACGTATAACGTATAACGTATAGCGTACAACGTATAACGTATAACGTATAACGTATAACGTGTAACGTATAGCGTATAACGTATAACGTATAATGTATAACGTATAACGTATAACGTATAACGTATAACGTATAACGTATAACGTATAACGTATAACGTATAACGAATAACGTATAACGTATAACGTATAACGTATAACGTATAACGTATAACGAATAACGTAAAACGTATGACGTATAACATATTACGTATATCATATAACGTATAACGTATAACGTATAACGTATAACGTATAACGTATAACGTATAACGAATAACGTATAACGTATAACGTATAACGTATAACGTGTAACGTATAACGTATAACGTATAACGTATAACGTATAACGTATAACGTATAACGTATAACGTATAACGTATAACGTACAACGTATAACGTATAACGTATAACGTATAACGTATGACGTATAGCGTATAACGTATAACGTATAACGTATAACGTATAACGTATAACGTATAACGTATAACGTAAAACGTATAACGTATAACGTATAACGTATAACGTATAACGTATAACGTATAACGTATAACGTATAACGAATAACGTAAAACGTATGACGTATAACATATTACGTATATCATATAACGTATAACGTATAACGTATAACGTATAACGTATAACGTATAACGTATAACGTATAACGTATAACGTATAACGTATAACGTATAACGTATAACGTATAACGTATAACGTATAACGTATAACGTATGACGTATAGCGAATAACGTATAACGTATAACGTATAACGTATAACGTATAACGTATAACGTATAACGTATAACGTATAACGTATAAAGTATAACGTATAACGTACAACGTATAACGTATAACGTATAACGTATAACGTATAACGTATAACGTATAACGTATAACGTATAACGTATAACGTATAACGTATAACGTATAACGTATAACGTATAACGTATAACGTATAACGTATAACGTATAACGCGTAACAAAGAACGTATAACGAATAACGTAAAACGTATAACGTATTACATATTACGTATAACGTATAACGTGTAACGTATAACATATAACGTATAACGTATAACGTATAACGTATAACGAATAACGTAAAACGTATGACGTATAACGTATAACGTATAACGTATAACGTATAACGTATAACGTGTAACGTATAACGTATAACGTATAACGTATAACGTATAACGTATAACGTATAACGTATAACGTATAACGTATAACGTACAACGTATAACGTATAACGTATAACGTATAACGTATGACGTATAACGTATAACGTATAACGTATAGCGTACAACGTATAACGTATAACGTATAACGTATAACGTGTAACGTATAACGTATAACGTATAACGTATAACGTAAAACGTATAACGTATAACGTATAACGTATAACGTATAACGTATAACGCACAACGTATAACGTATATCGTATAACGTATAACGTATAACCTATAACGTATAACGTATAACGTATAACGTATAACGTATAACGTATAACGTATATCGTATATCGTATAAGGTATAACGTATAACGAATAACGTATAACGTATAACGTATAACGCGTAACGAAGAACGTATAACGAATAACGTAAAACGTATACCGTATTACATATTACGTATAACGTATAACGTGTATCGTATAACCTATGACGTATGACGTATAACGTATAACGTATAACGTGTATCGTATAACCTATGACGTATAACGTATAACGTATAACGTATAACGTGTATCGTATAACCTATGACGAATAACGTATAACGTATAACGTATAACGCGTAACGAAGAACGTATAACGAATAACGTAAAAGGTATAACGTATTACATATTACGTATAGCGTATAACGTATAACGTATAACGTATAACGTATAACGTATAACGTATAACGTATAACGTATAACGTATAACGTATAACGTATAACGTATAACGTATAACGTATAACGTATAACGTATAACGTATAACGTATAACGTATAACGTATAACGTATAACGTATGACGTATAGCGTATAACGTATAACGTATAACGTATAACGTATAACGTATAACGTATAACGTATAACGTATAACGTATAACGTATAACGTATAACGTATAACGTATAACGTACAACGTATAACGTATAACGTATAACGTATAACGTATGACGTATAGCGTATAACGTATAACGTATAACGTATAACGTATAACGTATAACGTATAACGTATAACGTAAAACGTATAACGTATAACGTATAACGTATAACGTATAACGTATAACGTATAACGCGTAACAAAGAACGTATAACGAATAACGTAAAACGTATAACGTATTACATATTACGTATAACGTATAACGTGTAACGTATAACATATAACGTATAACGTATAACGTATAACGTATAGCGTACAACGTATAACGTATAACGTATAACGTATAACGTATAACGTATAACGTATAACGTATAACGTATAACGTATAACGTATAACGTATAACGTATAGCGTACAACGTATAACGTATAACGTATAACGTATAACGTGTAACGTATAACGTATAACGTATAACGTATAACGTAAAACGTATAACGTATAACGTATAACGTATAACGTATAACGTATAACGCACAACGTATAACGTATATCGTATAACGTATAACGTATAACCTATAACGTATAACATATTACGTATATCATATAACGTGTAACGTATAACGTATAACGTATAACGTATAACGTATAACGTATAACGTATAACGTATAACGTATAACGTATAACGTATAACGTATAACGTATAACGTATAACGAATAACGTAAAACGTATGACGTATAACATATTACGTATATCATATAACGTATAACGTATAACGTATAACGTATAACGTATAACGTATATCGTATATCGTATAAGGTATAACGTATAACGAATAACGTATAACGTATAACGTATAACGCGTAACGAAGAACGTATAACGAATAACGTAAAACGTATAACGTATTACATATTACGTATAACGTATAACGTGTATCGTATAACCTATGACGTATGACGTATAACGTATAACGTATAACGTGTATCGTATAACCTATGACGTATAACGTATAACGTATAACGTATAACGTGTATCGTATAACCTATGACGAATAACGTATAACGTATAACGTATAACGCGTAACGAAGAACGTATAACGAATAACGTAAAAGGTATAACGTATTACATATTACGTATAGCGTATAACGTATAACGTATAACGTATAACGTATAACGTATAACGTATAACGTATAACGTATAACGTATAACGTATAACGTATAACGTATAACGTATAACGTATAACCTATAACGTATAACATATTACGTATATCATATAACGTATAACGTATAACGTATAACGTATAACGTATAACGTATAACGTATAACGTATAACGTATAACGTATAACGTATAACGTATAACGTATAACGTATAACGTATAACGTATAACGAATAACGTAAAACGTATGACGTATAACATATTACGTATATCATATAACGTATAACGTATAACGTATAACGTATAACGTATAACGTATAACGTATAACGTATAACGTATAACGTATAACGTATAACGTATAACGTATAACGTATAACGTATAACGTATAACGTATAACGTATAACGTATAACGTATAGCGTACAACGTATAACGTATAACGTATAACGTATAACGTGTAACGTATAGCGTATAACGTATAACGTATAATGTATAACGTATAACGTATAACGTATAACGTATAACGTATAACGTATAACGTATAACGTATAACGTATAACGAATAACGTATAACGTATAACGTATAACGTATAACGTATAACGTATAACGAATAACGTAAAACGTATGACGTATAACATATTACGTATATCATATAACGTATAACGTATAACGTATAACGTATAACGTATAACGTATAACGTATAACGAATAACGTATAACGTATAACGTATAACGTATAACGTGTAACGTATAACGTATAACGTATAACGTATAACGTATAACGTATAACGTATAACGTATAACGTATAACGTATAACGTACAACGTATAACGTACAACGTATAACGTATAACGTATGACGTATAGCGTATAACGTATAACGTATAACGTATAACGTATAACGTATAACGTATAACGTATAACGTAAAACGTATAACGTATAACGTATAACGTATAACGTATAACGTATAACGTATAACGTATAACGTATAACGAATAACGTAAAACGTATGACGTATAACATATTACGTATATCATATAACGTATAACGTATAACGTATAACGTATAACGTATAACGTATAACGTATAACGTATAACGTATAACGTATAACGTATAACGTATAACGTATAACGTATAACGTATAACGTATAACGTATAACGTATAACGTATAACGTATGACGTATAGCGAATAACGTATAACGTATAACGTATAACGTATAACGTATAACGTATAACGTATAACGTATAACGTATAACGTATAAAGTATAACGTATAACGTACAACGTATAACGTATAACGTATAACGTATAACGTATAACGTATAACGTATAACGTATAACGTATAACGTATAACGTATAACGTATAACGTATAACGTATAACGTATAACGTATAACGTATAACGTATAACGTATAACGTATAACGTATAACGCGTAACAAAGAACGTATAACGAATAACGTAAAACGTATAACGTATTACATATTACGTATAACGTATAACGTGTAACGTATAACATATAACGTATAACGTATAACGTATAACGTATAACGAATAACGTAAAACGTATGACGTATAACATATTACGTATATCATATAACGTATAACGTATAACGTATAACGTATAACGTATAACGTATAACGTATAACGTATAACGTATAACGTATAACGTATAACGTATAACGTATAACGTATAACGTATAACGTATAACGTATAGCGTACAACGTATAACGTATAACGTATAACGTATAACGTGTAACGTATAACGTATAACGTATAACGTATAACGTAAAACGTATAACGTATAACGTATAACGTATAACGTATAACGTATAACGCACAACGTATAACGTATATCGTATAACGTATAACGTATAACCTATAACGTATAACGTATAACGTATAACGTATAACGTATAACGTATAACGTATATCGTATATCGTATAAGGTATAACGTATAACGAATAACGTATAACGTATAACGTATAACGCGTAACGAAGAACGTATAACGAATAACGTAAAACGTATACCGTATTACATATTACGTATAACGTATAACGTGTATCGTATAACCTATGACGTATGACGTATAACGTATAACGTATAACGTGTATCGTATAACCTATGACGTATAACGTATAACGTATAACGTATAACGTGTATCGTATAACCTATGACGAATAACGTATAACGTATAACGTATAACGCGTAACGAAGAACGTATAACGAATAACGTAAAAGGTATAACGTATTACATATTACGTATAGCGTATAACGTATAACGTATAACGTATAACGTATAACGTATAACGTATAACGTATAACGTATAACGTATAACGTATAACGTATAACGTATAACGTATAACGTATAACGTATAACGTATAACGTATAACGTATAACGTATAACGTATAACGTATAACGTATGACGTATAGCGTATAACGTATAACGTATAACGTATAACGTATAACGTATAACGTATAACGTATAACGTATAACGTATAACGTATAACGTATAACGTATAACGTATAACGTACAACGTATAACGTATAACGTATAACGTATAACGTATGACGTATAGCGTATAACGTATAACGTATAACGTATAACGTATAACGTATAACGTATAACGTATAACGTAAAACGTATAACGTATAACGTATAACGTATAACGTATAACGTATAACGTATAACGTATAACGAATAACGTAAAACGTATGACGTATAACATATTACGTATATCGTATAACGTATAACGTATAACGTATAACGTATAACGTATAACGTATAACGTATAACGTATAACGTATAACGTATAACGTATAACGTATAACGTATAAGGTATAACGTATAACGTATGACGTATAGCGTATAACGTATAACGTATAACGTATAACGTATAACGTATAACGTATAACGTATAACGTATAACGTATAACGTATAAAGTATAACGTATAACGTACAACGTATAACGTATAACGTATAACGTATAACGTATAACGTATAACGTATAACGTATAACGTATAACGTATAACGTATAACGTATAACGTATAACGTATAACGTATAACGTATAACGTATAACGTATAACGTATAACGTATAACGTATAACGCGTAACAAAGAACGTATAACGAATAACGTAAAACGTATAACGTATTACATATTACGTATAACGTATAACGTGTAACGTATAACATATAACGTATAACGTATAACGTATAACGTATAGCGTACAACGTATAACGTATAACGTATAACGTATAACGTGTAACGTATAACGTATAACGTATAACGTATAACGTATAACGTATAACGTATAACGTATAACGTATAACGTATAACGTATAACGTATAACGTATAACGTATAACGTATAACGTATAACGTATATCGTATAACGTATAACGTATAACGTATAACGTATAACGAATAACGTAAAACGTATGACGTATAACATATTACGTATATCATATAACGTATAACGTATAACGTATAACGTATAACGTATAACGTATAACGTATAACGTATAACGTTTAACGTATAACGTATAACGTATAACGTATAACGTATAACGTATAACGTATAACGTATAAAGTATAACGTATAACGTATAACGTATAACGCGTAACAAAGAACGTATAACGAATAACGTAAAACGTATAACGTATTACATATTACGTATAACGTATAACGTGTAACGTATAACGTATAACGTATAACGTATAACGTATAACGTATAACGTATAGCGTATAACGTATAACGAATAACGTAAAACGTATTACGTATATCATATAACGTATAACGTATAACGTATAACGTATAACGTATAACGTATAACGTATAACGTATAACGTTTAACGTATAACGTATAACGTATAACGTATAACGTATAACGTATAACGTATAACGTATAAAGTATAACGTATAACGTATAACGTATAACGCGTAACAAAGAACGTATAACGAATAACGTAAAACGTATAACGTATTACATATTACGTATAACGTATAACGTGTAACGTATAACGTATAACGTATAACGTATAACGTATAACGAATAACGTAAAACGTATGACGTATAACATATTACGTATATCATATAACATATAACGTATAACGTATAACGTATAACGTATAACGTATAACGTATAACGTATAACGTATAACGTATAACGTATAACGTATAACGTATAACGTATAACGTATAACGTATAACGTATAACGTATAACGTATAACGTATAGCGTACAACGTATAACGTATAACGTATAACGTATAACGTGTAACGTATAACGTATAACGTATAACGTATAACGTAAAACGTATAACGTATAACGTATAACGTATAACGTATAACGTATAACGCACAACGTATAACGTATATCGTATAACGTATAACGTATAACCTATAACGTATAACATATTACGTATATCATATAACGTATAACGTATAACGTATAACGTATAACGTATAACGTATAACGTATAACGTATAACGTATAACGTATAACGTATAACGTATAACGTATAACGTATAACGTATAACGAATAACGTAAAACGTATGACGTATAACATATTACGTATATCATATAACGTATAACGTATAACGTATAACGTATAACGTATAACGTATAACGTATAACGTATAACGTATAACGTATAACGTATAACGTATAACGTATAACGTATAACGTATAACGTATAACGTATAACGTATAACGTATAACGTATAACGTATAGCGTACAACGTATAACGTATAACGTATAACGTATAACGTGTAACGTATAGCGTATAACGTATAACGTATAACGTATAACGTATATCGTATAACGTATAACGTATAACGTATAACGTATAACGTATAACGTATAACGTATAACGAATAACGTATAACGTATAACGTATAACGTATAACGTATAACGTATAACGAATAACGTAAAACGTATGACGTATAACATATTACGTATATCATATAACGTATAACGTATAACGTATAACGTATAACGTATAACGTATAACGTATAACGTATAACGTATAACGTATAACGTATAACGTATAACGTATAACGTATAACGTGTAACGTATAACGTATAACGTATAACGTATAACGTATAACGTATAACGTATAACGTATAACGTATAACGTATAACGTACAACGTATAACGTATAACGTATAACGTATAACGTATGACGTATAGCGTATAACGTATAACGTATAACGTATAACGTATAACGTATAACGTATAACGTATAACGTAAAACGTATAACGTATAACGTATAACGTATAACGTATAACGTATAACGTATAACGTATAACGTATAACGAATAACGTAAAACGTATGACGTATAACATATTACGTATATCATATAACGTATAACGTATAACGTATAACGTATAACGTATAACGTATAACGTATAACGTATAACGTATAACGTATAACGTATAACGTATAACGTATAACGTATAACGTATAACGTATAACGTATAACGTATAACGTATAACGTATGACGTATAGCGAATAACGTATAACGTATAACGTATAACGTATAACGTATAACGTATAACGTATAACGTATAACGTATAACGTATAACGTATAAAGTATAACGTATAACGTACAACGTATAACGTATAACGTATAACGTATAACGTATAACGTATAACGTATAACGTATAACGTATAACGTATCACGTATAACGTATAACGTATAACGTATAACGTATAACGTATAACGTATAACGTATAACGTATAACGTATAACGTATAACGCGTAACAAAGAACGTATAACGAATAACGTAAAACGTATAACGTATTACATATTACGTATAACGTATAACGTGTAACGTATAACATATAACGTATAACGTATAACGTATAACGTATAACGAATAACGTAAAACGTATGACGTATAACATATTACGTATATCATATAACGTATAACGTATAACGTATAACGTATAACGTATAACGTATAACGTATAACGTATAACGTATAACGTATAACGTATAACGTATAACGTATAACGTATAACGTATAACGTATAACGTATAGCGTACAACGTATAACGTATAACGTATAACGTATAACGTGTAACGTATAACGTATAACGTATAACGTATAACGTATAACGTAAAACGTATAACGTATAACGTATAACGTATAACGTATAACGTATAACGCACAACGTATAACGTATATCGTATAACGTATAACGTATAACCTATAACGTATAACGTATAACGTATAACGTATAACGTATAACGTATAACGTATATCGTATATCGTATAAGGTATAACGTATAACGAATAACGTATAACGTATAACGTATAACGCGTAACGAAGAACGTATAACGAATAACGTAAAACGTATAACGTATTACATATTACGTATAACGTATAACGTGTATCGTATAACCTATGACGTATGACGTATAACGTATAACGTATAACGTGTATCGTATAACCTATGACGTATAACGTATAACGTATAACGTATAACGTGTATCGTATAACCTATGACGAATAACGTATAACGTATAACGTATAACGCGTAACGAAGAACGTATAACGAATAACGTAAAAGGTATAACGTATTACATATTACGTATAGCGTATAACGTATAACGTATAACGTATAACGTATAACGTATAACGTATAACGTAAAACGTATAACGTATAACGTATAACGTATAACGTATAACGTATAACGTATCACGTATAACGTATAACGTATAACGTATAACGTATAACGTATAACGTATAACGTATAACGTATAACGTATAACGTATAACGCGTAACAAAGAACGTATAACGAATAACGTAAAACGTATAACGTATTACATATTACGTATAACGTATAACGTGTAACGTATAACATATAACGTATAACGTATAACGTATAACGTATAACGAATAACGTAAAACGTATGACGTATAACATATTACGTATATCATATAACGTATAACGTATAACGTATAACGTATAACGTATAACGTATAACGTATAACGTATAACGTATAACGTATAACGTATAACGTATAACGTATAACGTATAACGTATAACGTATAACGTATAGCGTACAACGTATAACGTATAACGTATAACGTATAACGTGTAACGTATAACGTATAACGTATAACGTATAACGTATAACGTAAAACGTATAACGTATAACGTATAACGTATAACGTATAACGTATAACGCACAACGTATAACGTATATCGTATAACGTATAACGTATAACCTATAACGTATAACGTATAACGTATAACGTATAACGTATAACGTATAACGTATATCGTATATCGTATAAGGTATAACGTATAACGAATAACGTATAACGTATAACGTATAACGCGTAACGAAGAACGTATAACGAATAACGTAAAACGTATAACGTATTACATATTACGTATAACGTATAACGTGTATCGTATAACCTATGACGTATGACGTATAACGTATAACGTATAACGTGTATCGTATAACCTATGACGTATAACGTATAACGTATAACGTATAACGTGTATCGTATAACCTATGACGAATAACGTATAACGTATAACGTATAACGCGTAACGAAGAACGTATAACGAATAACGTAAAAGGTATAACGTATTACATATTACGTATAGCGTATAACGTATAACGTATAACGTATAACGTATAACGTATAACGTATAACGTAAAACGTATAACGTATAACGTATAACGTATAACGTACAACGTATAACGTATAACGTATAACGTATAACGTATAACGTATAACGTATAACGTATAACGTATAACGTATAACGTATAACGTATAACGTATAACGTATAACGTATAACGTATAACGTATAACGTATAACGAATAACGTAAAAAGTATGACGTATTACATATTACGTATATCGTATAACGTATAACGTATAACGTATAACATATAACGTATAACGTATAACGTATAACGTATAACGTATAACGTATAACGTATAACGTATAACGTATAACGTATAACGTATAACGTATAACGTATAACGTATAACGTATAACGTATAACGTATAACGTATAACGTATAAGGTATAACGTATAACGTATAACGTATAACGTATAACGTATAACGTATAACGTATAACGTATAACGTATAACGTATAACGTATAAAGTATAACGTATAACGTATACCGTACAACGTACAACGTATAACTTATAACGTATAACGTATAACGTATAACGTGTATCGTATAACCTATGACGTATAACGTATAACGTATAACGTATAACGTATAAGGTATAACGTATAACGTATAACGTATAGCGTACAACTCATAACGTATAACGTATAACGTATAACGTATAACGTATAACGTATAACGTATAACGTATAACGCACAACGTATAACGTATATCGTATAACGTATAACGTATAACCTATAACGTATAACGTATAACGTATAACGTATAACGTATAACGTATATCGTATATCGTATATCGTATAAGGTATAACGTATAACGTATAACGTATAACGTATAACGTATAACGCGTAACGAAGAACGTATAACGAATAACGTAAAACGTATAACGTATTACATATTACGTATAACGTATAACGTGTATCGTATAACCTATGACGTATGACGTATAACGTATAACGTATAACGTGTATCGTATAACCTATGACGTATAACGTATAACGTATAACGTATAACGTGAATCGTATAACCTATGACGTATAACGTACAACGTATAACGTATAACGCCTAACGAAGAACGTATAACGAATAACGTAAAAGGTATAACGTATTACATATTACGTATAACGTATAACGTGTATCGTATAACCTATGACGTATAACGTATAACGTATAACGTATAACGTATAACGTATAACGTATAACGTATAACGTATAACGTATAACGTATAACGTATAACGTATAACGTATAACGTATAACGTATAACGTATAACGTATAACGTATAACGTATAACGTATAACGTATAACGTATAACGTATAACGAATAACGTAAAACGTATGACGTATTACATATTACGTATATCGTATAACGTATAACGTATAACGTATAACGTATAACGTATAACGTATAACGTATAACGTATAACGTATAACGTATAACGTATAACGTATAACGTATAACGTATAACGTATAACGTATAACGTATAAAGTATAACGTATAACGTACAACGTATAACGTATAACGTATAACGTATTACGTATAACGTATAACGTATAACGTATAACGTATAACGTATAACGTATAACGTATAACGCGTAACAAAGAACGTATAACGAATAACGTAAAACGTATAACGTATTACATATTACGTATAACGTATAACGTGTATCGTATAACCTATGACGTATGACGTATAACGTATAACGTATAACGTGTATCGTATAACCTATGACGTATAACGTATAACGTATAACGTGTATCGTATAACCTATGACGTATAACGTATAACGTGTAACGTGTAACGTATAACGTATAACGTATAACGTATAACGTATAACGTACAACGTATAACGTATAACGTATAACGTATAACGTATAACGTATAACGTATAACGTATAACGTATAACGTATAACGTATAACGTATAACGTATAACGTATAACGAATAACGTAAAACGTATGACGTATTACATATTACGTATATCGTATAACGTATAACGTATAACGTATAACGTATAACGTATAACGTATAACGTATAACGTGTATCGTATAACCTATGACGTATAACGTATAACGTATAACGTATAACGTATAACGTATAACGTATAACGTATAGCGTACAACGTATAACTTATAACGTATAACGTATAACGTAAAACGTATAACGTATAACGTATAACGTATAACGCACAACGTATAACGTATAACGTATAACGTATAACGTATAATCTATAATGTATAACGTATAACGTATAACGTATAACGTATAACGTATAACGTATAACGTATAACGTATAACGTATAACGTATAACGTATAAAGTATAACGTATAACGTACAACGTATAACGTATAACGTATAACGTATAACGTATAACGCGTAACAAAGAACGTATAACGAATAACGTAAAACGTATAACGTATTACGTATTACGTATAACGTATAACGTGTATCGTATAACCTATGACGTATGACGTATAACGTATAACGTATAACGTATAACGTATAACGTATAACGTATAACGTATAACGTATAACTTATAACGTATAACGTATAACGTATAACGTATAACGTATAACGTATAACGTATAACGTATAACGTATAACGTATAACGTATAACGTATAACGTATAACGTATAACGTATAACGTATAACGTATAACGTATAACGTATAACGTATAACGTATAACGTATAACGTATAACGTATAACGTGTATCGTATAACCTATGACGTATGACGTATAACGTATAACGTATAACGTGTATCGTATAACCTATGACGTATAACGTATAACGTATAACGTATAACGTGAATCGTATAACCTATGACGTATAACGTACAACGTATAACGTATAACGCCTAACGAAGAACGTATAACGAATAACGTAAAAGGTATAACGTATTACATATTACGTATAACGTATAACGTGTATCGTATAACCTATGACGTATAACGTATAACGTATAACGTATAACGTATAACGTATAACGTATAACGTATAACGTATAACGTATAACGTATAACGTATAACGTATAACGTATAACGTATAACGTATAACGTATAACGTATAACGTATAACGCATAACGTATAACGTATAACGTATAACGTATAACGAATAACGTAAAACGTATGACGTATTACATATTACGTATATCGTATAACGTATAACGTATAACGTATAACGTATAACGTATAACGTATAACGTATAACGTATAACGTATAACGTATAACGTATAACGTATAACGTATAACGTATAACGTATAACGTATAAAGTATAACGTATAACGTACAACGTATAACGTATAACGTATAACGTATTACGTATAACGTATAACGTATAACGTATAACGTATAACGTATAACGTATAACGTATAACGCGTAACAAAGAACGTATAACGAATAACGTAAAACGTATAACGTATTACATATTACGTATAACGTATAACGTGTATCGTATAACCTATGACGTATGACGTATAACGTATAACGTATAACGTGTATCGTATAACCTATGACGTATAACGTATAACGTATAACGTGTATCGTATAACCTATGACGTATAACGTATAACGTATAACGTGTATCGTATAACCTATGACGTATAACGTATAACGTGTAACGTATAACGTATAACGTATAACGTATAACGTATAATCTATAATGTATAACGTATAACGTATAACGTATAACGTATAACGTATAACGTATAACGTATAACGTATAACGTATAACGTATAACGTATAACGTGTATCGTATAACCTATGACGTATAACGTATAACGTATAACGTATAACGTATAACGTATAACGTATAACGTATAGCGTACAACGTATAACTTATAACGTATAACGTATAACGTAAAACGTATAACGTATAACGTATAACGTATAACGTATAACGTATAACGTATAACGTATAACGTATAAAGTATAACGTATAACGTACAACGTATAACGTATAACGTATAACGTATTACGTATAACGTATAACGTATAACGTATAACGTATAACGTATAACGTATAACGTATAACGCGTAACAAAGAACGTATAACGAATAACGTAAAACGTATAACGTATTACATATTACGTATAACGTATAACGTGTATCGTATAACCTATGACGTATGACGTATAACGTATAACGTATAACGTGTATCGTATAACCTATGACGTATAACGTATAACGTATAACGTGTATCGTATAACCTATGACGTATAACGTATAACGTGTAACGTATAACGTATAACGTATAACGTATAACGTATAATCTATAATGTATAACGTATAACGTATAACGTATAACGTATAACGTATAACGTATAACGTATAACGTATAACGTATAACGTATAACGTATAACGTGTATCGTATAACCTATGACGTATAACGTATAACGTATAACGTATAACGTATAACGTATAACGTATAACGTATAGCGTACAACGTATAACTTATAACGTATAACGTATAACGTAAAACGTATAACGTATAACGTATAACGTATAACGCACAACGTATAACGTATAACGTATAACGTATAACGTATAATCTATAATGTATAACGTATAACGTATAACGTATAACGTATAACGTATAACGTATAACGTATAACGTATAACGTATAACGTATAACGTATAAAGTATAACGTATAACGTACAACGTATAACGTATAACGTATAACGTGTGGCGGCACTACCCACGCTTGCCACCAGAGGGAAACTCACCACCAACCGTTTCCCGCAAGTTCCCGTACCTGCTCCGATCGGTATATATACGACCTCTTACCGATCTTCCAATGTCCCGGCGTATAAGGCAGGGCCTGCTAGGATGCCTTACTGACGAGTCCACTAGCAGGCCCGGGATGAAACGCTTATCCCCACTTCCTTATATTTCCGTTCGCTCCTTCCTCACATACTTTAATTTAGCGCCGCCAAAGTGGTGACCCCGTCTAAGAACCAACGCAACCTTCTGGACAACAGCACAGCAGCAGTACAGGTGCAGCACAAGACGATGGATGGAACGCAACGTGTAAAGGCCGATTTTTCGTAAATCCCCCTCTCCGAGGGTTGACTCCTCGACCTGCCAGCGACGACACGAACGCTATACTCCCGGCTAACCATCAGGATCAACCCCAGGAGGACAGCAGGCAGCTTGTCGACATTATTCACCGACCACACCGATGCGTTTCATAAATACTGGTACGCGCACGCATCAACGTCGGACAACAAGCGAAAACGCGGCTTGAGCAAACGATGCTCGCCACGCGTATTCCGCAATCGACAGCAGCTGGGCCTTACTACGAAAAGGAACCATTCCTCTCGTCCACTACTCTAGACAACCTCCTCCTGTGCCTGTTGTGCCACCGACCAACGGAACAAATACCTACGCCACTGGGACATCAGGACGGAACTTCAAAGTATCGTTTACCACTGGCAAGGGGGTTATGTGGCGGCACTACCCACGCTTGCCACCAGAGGGAAACTCACCACCAACCGTTTCCCGCAAGTTCCCGTACCTGCTCCGATCGGTATATATACGACCTCTTACCGATCTTCCAATGTCCCGGCGTATAAGGCAGGGCCTGCTAGGATGCCTTACTGACGAGTCCACTAGCAGGCCCGGGATGAAACGCTTATCCCCACTTCCTTATATTTCCGTTCGCTCCTTCCTCACATACTTTAATTTAGCGCCGCCAAAAACGTATAACGTATAACGCGTAACAAAGAACGTATAACGAATAACGTAAAACGTATAACGTATTACGTATTACGTATAACGTATAACGTGTATCGTATAACCTATGACGTATGACGTATAACGTATAACGTATAACGTATAACGTATAACGTATAACGTATAACGTATAACGTATAACGTATAACGTATAACGTATAACGTATAACGTATAACGTATAACGTATAACGTATAACGTATAACGTATAACGTATAACGTATAACGTATAACGTATAACGTATAACGTATAACGTATAACGTATAACGTATAACGTATAACGTATAACGTATAACGTATAACGTATAACGTATAACGTATAACGTATAACGTATAACGTATAACGTATAACGTATAACGTATAACGTATAACGTATAACGTATAACGTATAACGAATAACGTAAAACGTATGACGTATAACATATTACGTATATCATATAACGTATAACGTATAACGTATAACGTATAACGTATAACGTATAACGTATAACGTATAACGTATAACGTATAACGTATAACATATAACGTATAACGTATAACGTGTAACGTATAACGTATAACGTATAACGTATAACGTATAACGTATAACGTATAACGTATAACGTATAACGTATAACGTATAACGTATAACGTATAACGTATAACGTATAACGTATAACGTATAACGTATAACGTATAACGTATAACGTATAACGTATAACGTATAGCGCACAACGTATAACGTATAACGTATAACGTATAACGTATAACGTATAACGTATAACGTATAGCGCACAACGTATAACGTATAACGTATAACGTATAACGTGTAACGTATAACGTATAACGTATAACGTATAACGTATAAGGTATAACGTATAACGTATAACGTATAACGTATAACGTATAACGTATAACGTATAACGTATAACGTATAACGTATGACGTATAACGTATAACGAATAACGAATAACGTAAAACGTATGACGTATAACATATTACGTATATCGTATATCGTATAACGTATAACGTATAACGTATAACGTATAACGTATAACGTATAACGTATAACGTATAACGTATAACGTATAACGTATAACGTATAACGTATAACGTATAGCGTATAAAGTACAACGTATAACGTACAACGTATAACGTATAACGTATAACGTATAACGTATAACGTATAACGTATAACGTATAACGTATAACGTATAACGTATAACGTATAACGTATAACGTATAACGTATAACGTATAACGTAAAGCGTATAAAGTATTACATATTACGTAGAACGTATAACGTGTATCGTATAACCTATGACGTATAACAAATAACGTATAACGTATAACGTATAACGTATAACGTATAACGTATAACGTATAACGTATAACGTATAACGTATAACGTATAACGTATAACGTATAACGTATAACGCATAACGTATAACGTATAACGTATAACGTATAACGTATAACGTATAACGTATAACGTATAACGTATAACGTAAAACGTATGACGTATAACATATTACGTATATCGTATATCGTATAACGTATAACGTATAACGTATAACGTATAACGTATAACGTATAACGTATAACGTATAACGTATAACGTATAACGTACAACGTATAACGTACAACGTATAACGTATAACGTATAACGTATAACGTATAACGTATAACGTATAACGTATAACGTATAACGTATAACGTATAACGTATAACGTATAACGTATAACGCGTAACAAAGAACGTATAACGAATAACGTAAAACGTATAACGTATTACATATTACGTATAACGTATAACGTGTAACGTATAACATATAACGTATAACGTATAACGTATAACGTATAACGAATAACGTAAAACGTATGACGTATAACATATTACGTATATCATATAACGTATAACGTATAACGTATAACGTATAACGTATAACGTATAACGTATAACGTATAACGTATAACGTATAACGTATAACGTATAACGTATAACGTATAACGTATAACGTATAACGTATAGCGTACAACGTATAACGTATAACGTATAACGTATAACGTGTAACGTTTAACGTATAACGTATAACGTATAACGTAAAACGTATAACGTATAACGTATAACGTATAACGTATAACGTATAACGCACAACGTATAACGTATATCGTATAACGTATAACGTATAACCTATAACGTATAACGTATAACGTATAACGTATAACGTATAACGTATAACGTATATCGTATATCGTATAAGGTATAACGTATAACGAATAACGTATAACGTATAACGTATAACGCGTAACGAAGAACGTATAACGAATAACGTAAAACGTATAACGTATTACATATTACGTATAACGTATAACGTGTATCGTATAACCTATGACGTATGACGTATAACGTATAACGTATAACGTGTATCGTATAACCTATGACGTATGACGTATACCGTATAACGTATAACGTGTATCGTATAACCTATGACGTATAACGTATAACGTATAACGTATAACGTACAACGTACAACGTATAACGTACAACGTATAACGTATAACGTATAACGTATAACGTAAAACGTATAACGTATAACGTATAACGTATAACGTATAACGTATAACGTAAAACGTACAACGTATAACGTATAACGTATAACGTGTAACGTATAACGTATAACGTATAACGCACAACGTATAACGTATAACGTATAACGTATAACGTATACCGTATAACATATAACGTATAACGTATAACGTATAACGTATAACGTATAACGTATGACGTATAACGTATAACGTATAACGTATAACGTATAACGTATAACGTATAACGGGTAACAAAGAACGTATAACGAATAACGTAAAACGTATAACGTATTACATATTACGTATAACGTATAACGTGTATCGTATAACCTATGACGTATGACGTATACCGTATAACGTATAACGTGTATCGTATAACCTATGACGTATAACGTATAACGTATAACGTATAACGTACAACGTACAACGTATAACGTACAACGTATAACGTATAACGTATAACGTATAACGTATAACGTATAACGTATAACGTATAACGTATAACGTATAACGTATAACGCATAACGTATAACGTATAACGTGCAACGAAGAACGTATAACGAATATACGTATAACGTGTAACGAAGAACTTATAACGAATATACGTAAAACGTATAAAGTATTACATATTACGTGGAACGTATAACGTGTATCGTATAACCTATGACGTATAACGTATAACGTATAACGTATAACGTATAACGTATAAGGTATAACGTATAACGTATAACGTATAACGTATAACGTATAACGTATAACGTAAAAAGTATGACGTACTAAATATTACGTATATCGTATAACGTATAACGTATAACGTATAACGTATAACGTATAACGTATAACGTATAGCGTATAACGTATAACGTATAACGTATAACGTATAACGTATAAAGTATAACGTATAACGTACAACGTATAACGTACAACGTATAAAGTATAACGTATAACGTACAACGTATAACGTACAACGTATAACGTATAACGTATAACGTATAACGTATAACGTATAACATATAACGTATAACGTATAACGTATAACGTATAACGTATAACGTATAACGAATAACGTAAAAAGCATGACGTGTTACATATTATGTATATCGTATAACGTATAACGTATAACGTATAACGTATAACGTATAACGTATAACGTATAGCGTATAACGTATAACGTATAACGTATAACGTATAACGTATAACGTATAACGTATAACGTATAACGTATAACGTATAACGTATAACGTATAACGTATAACGTATAACGTATAACGTATAACGTATAACGTAAAACGTATAACGTATAACGTATAACGTATAACGTATAACGTATAACGTAAAACGTACAACGTATAACGTATAACGTGTAACGTGTAACGTATAACGTATAACGTATAACGCACAACGTATAACGTATAACGTATAACGTATAACGTATACCGTATAACATATAACGTATAACGTATAACGTATAACGTATAACGTATAACGTATGACGTATAACGTATAACGTATAACGTATAACGTATAACGTATAACGTATAACGTATAACGTATAACGTATAACGTATAACGTATAACGTATAACGTATAACGTATAACGTATAACGCACAACGTATAACGTATAACGTATAACGTATAACGTGTACCGTATAACGTATAACGTATAACTTATAACGTATAACGTATAACGTGTATCGTATAACCTATGACGTATAACGTATAACGTATAACGTGTATCGTATAACCTATGACGTATAACGTGTAACGTATAACGTATAACGGATAACGTATAACGTATAACGCACAACGTATAACGTATAACGTATAACGTATAACGTATACCGTATAACGTATAACGTATAACTTATAACGTATAACGTATAACGTATAGCGTATAACGTATAACGTATAACGTATAACCTATAACGTATAACGTATAACGTGTAACGTATAACGTATAACGTATAACGTATAACGTATAACGTATAACGCGTAACGAAGAACGTATAACGTATAACGTATAACGTATAACGTATAACGTATAACGTATAACGTATAACGTATAACGTATAACGTATAACGTATAACGTAAAACGTATAACGTATAACGTATAACGTATAACGTATAACGTATAACGTAAAACGTACAACGTATAACGTATAACGTATAACGTGTAACGTATAACGTATAACGTATAACGCACAACGTATAACGTATAACGTATAACGTATAACGTATACCGTATAACTTATAACGTATAACGTATAACGTATAACGTATAACGTATAACGTATAACGAATAACGTGTATCGTATAACCTATGACGTATAACGTATAACGTATAACGTGTATCGTATAACCTATGACGTATAACGTATAACGTGTGACGTATAACGTATGACGTATAACGTATAACGTATAACGTATAACGTATAACGTATAACGTATAACGTATAACGTATAACGTATAACGTATAACGTATAACGTATAACGTATAACGTATAACGTATAACGTATAACGTATAACGTATAACGTATAACGTATAACGTATAAAGTATAACGTATAACGTATACCGTATAACGTACAACGTATAACTTATAACGTATAACGTATAACGTATAACGTGTATCGTATAACCTATGACGTATAACGTATAACGTATAACGTATAACGTATAACGTATAACGTATAACGTATAACGTATAGCGTACAACGTATAACGTATAACGTATAACGTATAACGTATAACGTATAACGTATAACGTATAACGTATAAGGTATAACGCACAACGTATAACGTATATCGTATAACGTATAACGTATAACCTATAACGTATAACGTATAACGTATAACGTATAACGTATAACGCGTAACGAAGAACGTATAACGAATAACGCAAAACGTATAACGTATTACATATTACGTATAACGTATAACGTGTATCGTATAACCTATGACGTATGACGTATAACGTATAACGTATAACGTGTATCGTATAACCTATGACGTATAACGTATAACGTATAACGTATAACGTGTATCGTATAACCTATGACGTATAACGTATAACGTATAACGTGTATCGTATAACCTATGACGTATAACGTATAACGTATAACGTATAACGCGTAACGAAGAACGTATAACGAATAACGTAAAAGGTATAACGTATTACATATTACGTATAACGTATAACGTGTATCGTATAACCTATGACGTATAACGTATAACGTATAACGTATAACGTATAACGTATAACGTATAACGTATAACGTATAACGTATAACGTATAACGTATAACGTATAACGTATAACGCACAACGTATAACGTATAACGTATAACGTATAACGTGTACCGTATAACGTATAACGTATAACTTATAACGTATAACGTATAACGTGTATCGTATAACCTATGACGTATAACGTATAACGTATAACGTGTATCGTATAACCTATGACGTATAACGTGTAACGTATAACGTATAACGGATAACGTATAACGTATAACGCACAACGTATAACGTATAACGTATAACGTATAACGTATACCGTATAACGTATAACGTATAACTTATAACGTATAACGTATAACGTATAGCGTATAACGTATAACGTATAACGTATAACCTATAACGTATAACGTATAACGTGTAACGTATAACGTATAACGTATAACGTATAACGTATAACGTATAACGTATAACGTATAACGTATAACGTATAACGTAAAACGTATAACGTATAACGTATAACGTATAACGTATAACGTATAACGTAAAACGTACAACGTATAACGTATAACGTGTAACGTGTAACGTATAACGTATAACGTATAACGCACAACGTATAACGTATAACGTATAACGTATAACGTATACCGTATAACATATAACGTATAACGTATAACGTATAACGTATAACGTATAACGTATGACGTATAACGTATAACGTATAACGTATAACGTATAACGTATAACGTATAACGTATAACGTATAACGTATAACGTATAACGTATAACGTATAACGTATAACGTATAACGTATAACGCACAACGTATAACGTATAACGTATAACGTATAACGTGTACCGTATAACGTATAACGTATAACTTATAACGTATAACGTATAACGTGTATCGTATAACCTATGACGTATAACGTATAACGTATAACGTGTATCGTATAACCTATGACGTATAACGTGTAACGTATAACGTATAACGGATAACGTATAACGTATAACGCACAACGTATAACGTATAACGTATAACGTATAACGTATACCGTATAACGTATAACGTATAACTTATAACGTATAACGTATAACGTATAGCGTATAACGTATAACGTATAACGTATAACCTATAACGTATAACGTATAACGTGTAACGTATAACGTATAACGTATAACGTATAACGTATAACGTATAACGCGTAACGAAGAACGTATAACGTATAACGTATAACGTATAACGTATAACGTATAACGTATAACGTATAACGTATAACGTATAACGTATAACGTATAACGTAAAACGTATAACGTATAACGTATAACGTATAACGTATAACGTATAACGTAAAACGTACAACGTATAACGTATAACGTATAACGTGTAACGTATAACGTATAACGTATAACGCACAACGTATAACGTATAACGTATAACGTATAACGTATACCGTATAACTTATAACGTATAACGTATAACGTATAACGTATAACGTATAACGTATAACGAATAACGTGTATCGTATAACCTATGACGTATAACGTATAACGTATAACGTGTATCGTATAACCTATGACGTATAACGTATAACGTGTGACGTATAACGTATGACGTATAACGTATAACGTATAACGTATAACGTATAACGTATAACGTATAACGTATAACGTATAACGTATAACGTATAACGTATAACGTATAACGTATAACGTATAACGTATAACGTATAACGTATAACGTATAACGTATAACGTATAACGTATAAAGTATAACGTATAACGTATACCGTATAACGTACAACGTATAACTTATAACGTATAACGTATAACGTATAACGTGTATCGTATAACCTATGACGTATAACGTATAACGTATAACGTATAACGTATAACGTATAACGTATAACGTATAACGTATAGCGTACAACGTATAACGTATAACGTATAACGTATAACGTATAACGTATAACGTATAACGTATAACGTATAAGGTATAACGCACAACGTATAACGTATATCGTATAACGTATAACGTATAACCTATAACGTATAACGTATAACGTATAACGTATAACGTATAACGCGTAACGAAGAACGTATAACGAATAACGCAAAACGTATAACGTATTACATATTACGTATAACGTATAACGTGTATCGTATAACCTATGACGTATGACGTATAACGTATAACGTATAACGTGTATCGTATAACCTATGACGTATAACGTATAACGTATAACGTATAACGTGTATCGTATAACCTATGACGTATAACGTATAACGTATAACGTGTATCGTATAACCTATGACGTATAACGTATAACGTATAACGTATAACGCGTAACGAAGAACGTATAACGAATAACGTAAAAGGTATAACGTATTACATATTACGTATAACGTATAACGTGTATCGTATAACCTATGACGTATAACGTATAACGTATAACGTATAACGTATAACGTATAACGTATAACGTATAACGTATAGCGCACAACGTATAACGTATAACGTATAACGTATAACGTGTAACGTATAACGTATAACGTATAACGTATAACGTATAAGGTATAACGTATAACGTCTAACGCATAACGTATAACGTATAACGTATAACGTATAACGTATAACGTATAACGTATGACGTATAACGTATAACGAATAACGAATAACGTAAAACGTATGACGTATAACATATTACGTATATCGTATAACGTATAACGTATAACGTATAACGTATAACGTATAACGTATAACGTATAACGTATAACGTATAACGTATAACGTATAACGTATAACGTATAACGTATAACGTATAACGTATAACGTATAACGTATAACGTATAACGTATAACGTATAACGTATAACGTATAACGTATAACGTATAACGTATAACGTATAACGTATAACGTATAACGTATAACGTATAACGTATAACGTATAACGTATAACGTATAACGTATAACGTATAACGTATAACGTATAACGTATAACGTATAACGTATAACGCGTAACAAAGAACGTATAACGAATAACGTAAAACGTATAACGTATTACATATTACGTATAACGTATAACTTATAACGTGTAACGTATAACGTATAACGTATAACGTATAACGTATAACGTATAACGTATAACGTATAACGTACAACGTATAACGTATAACGTATAACGTATAACGTATAACGTATAACGTATAACGTATAACGTATAACGTATAACGTATAACGTATAACGTATAACGTATAACGTATAACGTATAACGTATAACGTATAACGTATAACGTATAACGTATAACGTATAACGTATAACGTATAACGTATAACGTATAACGTATAACGTATAACGTATAACGTATAACGTATAACGTATAACGTATAAAGTATAACGTATAACGTACAACGTATAACGTACAACGTAGAACGTATAACGTATAACGTATAACGTATAACGTATAACGTATAACGTATAACGTATAACGTATAACGTATAACGTATAACGTATAACGTATAACGTATAACGTATAACGTATAACGTATAACGTATAACGTATAACGTGTAACGAAGAACGTATAACGAATATACGTATAAGGTGTAACAAAGAACGTATAACGAATATACGTAAAACGTATGACGTATTACATTCTACGTATAACGTATAACGTACAACGTATAACGTATAACGTATAACGTATAACGTATAACGTATATCGTATAACGAAGAACGTATAACGAATAACGTAAAAAGTATGACGTACTAAATATTACGTATATCGTATAACGTATAACGTATAACGTATAACGTATAACGTATAACGTATAACGTATAACGTATAACGTATAACGTATAACGTATAACGTATAACGTATAACGTATAACGTATAACGTATAACGTATAAAGTAAAACGTATAACGTACAACGTATAACGTACAACGTATAACGTATAACGTACAACGTATAACGTATAACGTATAACGTATAACGTATAACGTATAACGTATAACGTATAACGTACAACGTATAACGTATAACGTATAACGTATAACGTATAACGTGTAACGAAGAACGTATAACGAATATACGTATAAGGTGTAACAAAGAACGTATAACGAATATACGTAAAACGTATGACGTATTACATTCTACGTATAACGTATAACGTACAACGTATAACGTATAACGTATAACGTATAACGTATAACGTATATCGTATGACGTATAACGTATAACGTATAACGCATAAAGTACAACGTATAACGAATAACGGATAACGTATAACGTATATCGTATAAGGTATAACGTATAACGTATAATGTATAACGTATAACGTATAACGGGTAACAAAGAACGTATAACGAATAACGTAAAACGTATAACGTATTACATATTACGTATAACGTATAACGTGTATCGTATAACCTATGACGTATGACGTATACCGTATAACGTATAACGTGTATCGTATAACCTATGACGTATAACGTATAACGTATAACGTATAACGTACAACGTACAACGTATAACGTACAACGTATAACGTATAACGTATAACGTATAACGTATAACGTATAACGTATAACGTATAACGTATAACGTATAACGTATAACGCATAACGTATAACGTATAACGTGCAACGAAGAACGTATAACGAATATACGTATAACGTGTAACGAAGAACTTATAACGAATATACGTAAAACGTAAAAAGTATGACGTACTAAATATTACGTATATCGTATAACGTATAACGTATAACGTATAACGTATAACGTATAACGTATAGCGTATAACGTATAACGTATAACGTATAACGTATAACGTATAAAGTATAACGTATAACGTACAACGGATAACGTACAACGTATAAAGTATAACGTATAACGTACAACGTATAACGTACAACGTATAACGTATAACGTATAACGTATAACGTATAACGTATAACATATAACGTATAACGTATAACGTATAACGTATAACGTATAACGTATAACGAATAACGTAAAAAGCATGACGTGTTACATATTATGTATATCGTATAACGTATAACGTATAACGTACAACGTATAACGTATAACGTATAACGTATAACGTATAACGTATAACGTATAACGTATAACGTATAACGTATAACGTATAACGTATAACGTATAACGTATAACGTATAACGTATAACGTATAACGTATAACGTACAACGTATAACGTATAACGTATAACGTATAACGTATAACGTATAACGTATAACGTATAACGTATAACGTATGACGTATAGCGTATAACGTATAACGTATAACGTATAGCGTATAACGTATAACGTATAACGTATAACGTATAACGTATAACGTATAACGTATAACGTATAACGTATAACGTATAACGTATAACGTATAACGTATAACGTATAACGTATAACGTGTAACGAAGAACGTATAACGAATATACGTATAAGGTGTAACAAAGAACGTATAACGAATATACGTAAAACGTATGACGTATTACATTCTACGTATAACGTATAACGTACAACGTATAACGTATAACGTATAACGTATAACGTATAACGTATATCGTATGACGTATAACGTATAACGTATAACGCATAACGTACAACGTATAACGAATAACGGATAACGTATAACGTATATCGTATAAGGTATAACGTATAACGTATAACGTATAACGTATAACGTATAACGGGTAACAAAGAACGTATAACGAATAACGTAAAACGTATAACGTATTACATATTACGTATAACGTATAACGTGTATCGTATAACCTATGACGTATGACGTATACCGTATAACGTATAACGTGTATCGTATAACCTATGACGTATAACGTATAACGTATAACGTATAACGTACAACGTACAACGTATAACGTACAACGTATAACGTATAACGTATAACGTATAACGTATAACGTATAACGTATAACGTATAACGTATAACGTATAACGTATAACGCATAACGTATAACGTATAACGTGCAACGAAGAACGTATAACGAATATACGTATAACGTGTAACGAAGAACTTATAACGAATATACGTAAAACGTATAAAGTATTACATATTACGTGGAACGTATAACGTGTATCGTATAACCTATGACGTATAACGTATAACGTATAACGTATAACGTATAACGTATAAGGTATAACGTATAACGTATAACGTATAACGTATAACGTATAACGTATAACGTAAAAAGTATGACGTACTAAATATTACGTATATCGTATAACGTATAACGTATAACGTATAACGTAAGTAACGTATAACGTATAGCGTATAACGTATAACGTATAACGTATAACGTATAACGTATAAAGTATAACGTATAACGTACAACGTATAACGTACAACGTATAAAGTATAACGTATAACGTACAACGTATAACGTACAACGTATAACGTATAACGTATAACGTATAACGTATAACGTATAACATATAACGTATAACGTATAACGTATAACGTATAACGTATAACGTATA